>NC_136793.1:50481657-50694942 GCF_951216825.1 Electrona antarctica
ATGCCCCGGAGGGAGAAGTGTGAGTACCTCTTGACCGTGGACAATCCCACAGCTCCTCCTCCTGTGCGTTTCTTTGAATCCTGAGCATGTAAAAAAAAAAGGCTCTGTTTGGATCCACGTTCTTTTACACTCCCAAGAGTTAAATGAACCCATTTTGACCTGAGACCGGACTAAGGTTGGTGAGGGGTGCATTAAAACGACCGGACTAAGGTTGGTGAGGGGTGCGAGAGGGTTAAGGTTATGGTTTAGGTGTGCTGCCCCGTGGGAGTTTAGGGTTAGGGTGAGGGTTTGAGATAGGTTGTAGTAGGACTAATGACTGGTACTGCACCCGGTCTGACAAGAAACATTGGTGATTCTGAGTTGATAACATTACATACATATGTTGTTGATGCTCTGTACTTGTCCTTCCTCAGATACCACGATGGCAAACCTGTGAAGTCCTCCCAGTACGACGGTCTGGTGGAGCTGGCCACTATCTGTGCCCTCTGCAACGACTCCTCGTTGGACTTCAATGAGGTGGGGTTCCCCGGCATCGTCTCACCATTTAGGACTGAGACCGATTCTAAAAAATATCACTTCTAAATCCTAACGGTTTTCTGATAAACGCTATGTTTCTATGTCAGTGGTGCTCAACCTTTTTCATGTCAAGGACCCCCAGAATTATCTGTATTTGGCCGCCGACCCCCCCATCTGAAAATATGTAGTTCCAGGAACCCCCCCCCCCCCCCCCCCCCCCCCCCGGTTAAAGACGTTCACTCTGAAAGAATATATATTCAAAGATTTGCGCCACATTTTCACGAATTTTCAAAAATTGCAGACCTACTCGAGCTCGTAGGCAAGCTTGTAGATAGCTAAAGTATAACATAATGCTTTAAACACCAAAAGGGGTTCCCGTCCTGAATGGCGTAACAATTTGACTATGTAAATAAATATATGTACTTGTGGTGACGCTCAAGCTAATAATGCCATGTATCTCCTTGCACTCAGGCCAAGGGTGTGTATGAGAAGGTTGGCGAGGCTACGGAGACGGCGTTGACCTGCCTGGTGGAGAAGATGAATGCCTTCGACACGGACACCAACAACCTCTCCCAGATAGACAGGGCCAACGCATGCAACTCTGTGAGTAGACTGGAACCCACCTATGCTTCCTATGGCATAGGCAGCTCCTGGCAGGATCCGCCGGGGGGAGAAACTACACACAGCTGCACGTTATGAGACTAATTCATTATAGAGAGAGAGGAATGTGTGTACGTGTGTGCGTCAATTTAACAAAGGTGCAGACGATCAGAAATCAGCAGAGAGTGAGCGACGTTTGCGCTACTGTATGCCGTATTGAAGTGGACTCGGCCCCAGACTTTTTTTTTTTCTCTCTCCCTGGAAATAAAAACGCCTGGGTTTCCGAGGCTACGACTGTGAGTGACTGACAGCTAGCGTCTCACCTCGGAGCCGCTACATACTCATTCCTACACGGGTTGTGTTTATAACCACGCCCCTGGGCAAGTTAAGTTTACTGAGGTTAAGGTTAGGGGTAGGGTTAGGTTTAGGTATAGTTTTCTCGAGGTTAAGGTCAGGTTTCTGGTTTAAGGACTTCAGTGTTTTGTACCATACTATTGTATGAGTACCGAACAAAGAATGTTTGCGTTCGCCATCTTTGTTGAAGAAGAGTCTGGGCAATTATAGTATAGTTATTATAGTATAGTATAGTTTTACTGAGGTTAAGGTTAGGTTTCTGGTTTTTAATGCCCCTATAGTATATATACTATATAGGCCAATCACAGCGCGTCGACTGCACAACCCGTGTAGGCTTTGGTATGTCGCCTCTGAGCCTGGTTGGAGGGTGAAAGCTCTTCCCTCAGCAGCAGGTTCAGCAGGTGTTTTAGATTAGGTTTGATCTGAGAGTCCGGGGCGCCCGCTGGCCTAGCGGTCCAGGCGCATGCCACATATAGCCGGGCTCTGGCCTGACAGCGTGTCGCGTGTTCGAGTCCCGTTCATGACGACCTTTGCTGCATGTCTCTCCCCCCCCCCGTCTCTCTCTCCCTCTTTCTTCACTTGTATCTATCAATAAATAAAAGGCAAAAAGCCAAAAACTGATCTTAATTTTTTTTTTAAAAGACTTTGCTCCATGAATGGCAATCTGCTAAATGCCTAAATTGTAAATTGCTCCGAAGCTGACAAAGAGACCTCTAGGACAGTTCACAGCAGACAGTGGAAAGCATTTACAGATGACTGTGTACTGTACATTATGTCACGAGTTAGTAAAACAAAAAATGTCCATGTTGGTGAACCAGGTCATCAAGCAGCTGATGAAGAAGGAGTTCACCCTGGAGTTCTCCCGAGACCGGAAGTCCATGTCCGTCTACTGCACCCCCAACAAGTCACGATCCTCCATGGGCAAGATGTTTGTCAAGGTACGTCCGGCGTCTACTGCCAAACTGTCTACTCCCAAAGTAGGGAGTTCCAGGGTAGTCCCCGGCTAAATGATAGTTAGGAACCAAATGGACCCTTGTGGGACTGTAGCTCAGAGAATGTACAAATGGAACCGTTCCATAGCCTAATGCAGGTCCAACTGGTAAATGGTAAATGGTGCATTTATATAGCGCCTTTATCCAAGGCACTTTACATAGATTGTGCATTACATTCACCCATTCACACACACATTCATACACCGATTGCGGCGGAAGCCATGCAAGGTACCAACCAGCACATCAGGAGCAATTTGGGGTTCAGTGTCTTGCCCAAGGACACTTCGACATGTAGACAGGAGGAGCCGGGATTCGAACCGCCGACCCATGGATCATTGGACAACCTGCTCTACCTCCTGAGCCACAGTCGCCCCAACTGGGGTTGCTAGAAATGAAAATGGCTGAGAATCACTGCTAATACCTTACTACAAATCTTCTCTCTGGCATATCTTTTCAAATGGGGGGTCCGCAGGTTAATGAATGTAGATTTAGGGGTGCTTGACATGAAAAAGTTTGGGAAGCACTAGTCTACTGCACCCCGACATGTCTCGATCCTCCATGGGCAAGATGTTTGTCCCTAGGAAGCACTAGTCTACTGCACCCCGACATGTCTCGATCCTCCATGGGCAAGATGTTTGTCCCTAGGAAGCACTAGTCTACTGCACCCCGACATGTCTCGATCCTCCATGGGCAAGATGTTTGTCGAGGTCTGTCTAATGCACGCTAGTCTCGCGTTGCCAGACTGTTGCCTCTCGCACATTTTCAAACGCTTCCGTCACACAGTCTTGAGCAACGGAAGCACTGATCATGAGCAAGCGATAAAGCGGAAGAGAAGCCTCCTCCTCCCTGCTTCCGTTTCATTTTCACAGTCGCGCAAATTTATCCTAATATAAATCGAAGTCATCTAAGCCTAGCAGAAATGGACACATGGATATATGGCAGCTTTCTTGCACGGAGGTGTAGTTCCAGACTATAGAGCACCGAAGTCTGACGTCACTTTCAGGAGAGGGCACCAACACACAGGTTCATGTATTTTTTTATTTGCATTGTAATCTCCATAGGGGGATTTTAGGTCGCTTCATATAAGAACTGTGTTTGAAAAATAAACCGACCACCCCGGCCTTTCTGTCAGGGGAGTGGCTGTGAGTCGTTAATGATGTCCATTTATATTTGATACAGCCAGTTTCTGGAGAAAATGGAATTAATGTCGCCGCAAAAGCCTTGAAACTACATATGAAGGCAATGTCGCTGCTAATATACGTCACGCCCAGCTGTCAACACATTGCGTTCCTGAGATTCCTCGTAAGCTCAGCTGGTGGTGACTCGACTCGTACTAACCACGAAACATTAAATATCAATAAAATTAAAATAAACGTAATTAACATTCAGTTTCTGTTGTGCGACGGGCAGATGCAGCCACCCCCCCCTACCCGGAAATGTAGTCTCTGGGTTGTTTGACTCGTTTCTAACGCTTATTTTGTTACTCTTTGGGTATATTTGTACATTTCCACCTTCAGTCGATGCTTCATATCCATATGAGTGAAAAGGCCGGGGTGATCGGTTTATTTTTCAAACACAGTTCTTATATGAGGCGATCTAAAATCCCCCTATGGAGATTACAATGCAAATAAAAAGTACATGAACCTGTGGACTGACGGCCTCTACTGACAGTAGAGGGCAGTGACGTCAGGACTTCGGTGCTCTATAGAGATTGTGGAATAGTTGTCTGGCTACATGTCCCCGGCCAAAAACGTTGAGAACCCCTGCCATAGAGATACATACACGGGGGTTAACATACAAGAGATACGGCAGGCAATAAAACCATAACGGAATGTAAAACAAATACATAACTTACAGGCCTTTTAGCCAGTGTACCCTTTAATCCTGATGTAGAACGTGGACAGCTCACTGAGGGGCTTGAAAGCGCTGCGATGATACCGTTTGTCGATACATCCAGCCTTTTCATGAACTTAGGGGGCTCCATTTTCGTCACCGCTAAACCCCTTATCCCTAAACATCTTTGCCTTTTTTACTATTTTGAAAAACATTTTTGAATAGTTCAACTAGCCAGTCCACATTGACACGTTGTGAGCTTGTAGACTGGCCATTTTAACTATTCAAAAATGTTTTGCAAAATAGTAAAAAAAAGGCAAAGAAGTTTAGGGATAAGGGGTTTAGCGGTGACGAAAATGGAGCCCTAGATTTCTTAGGAGTGCTTTAAAAGTCCTCACTCCAGCAGTGACAAACATCTGGCTAGCACTGCCCCCTCTGGGTTGTTTAAGGATGTGCAACCTGCACATCAGGAGCAATTAGGGGTTCAGTGTCTTGCTCAAGGACACTTTGACGCTAACTCTGGGGGAGCCCGGGTTCGAACTGGCCACCTTGCGGTTACCATCCGGCCACTCTACCCCTGAGCCACCGCCGCAACAACTGTATATCTACTGTATATGTATCTGTTAATAATAGAATAATAATAGAAATTTGTTTACGGTTAAATCAAAGTTTGTGGGTATTTTACATTTACTTGTTTACCTGTTCATTGTATAATCTAAAGTTAAATGTTCTTTTAATTTATTGCATTTTAATTAATTAAGCTGAATTAAAAATGGTATTTTTCAAAAAATGTATTTGTTTATTTTGAATTCTAGAACTCATAGTAAATCATTACTGGGGGTCTCAATTTCCCCACCCCTCTCTTCTGCCGTGCGTACAGGGTGCACCAGAGGGTGTCATCGACCGGTGCACTCACGTCAGAGTGGGCAACACCAAAGTGCCACTCACCGTGGGCATCAAGGACAAGATCATGTCCGTGATCCGCGAGTACGGGACGGGGCGCGACACGCTGCGCTGCCTGGCCCTGGCCACACGGGACACCCCCCCCAACGTGGAGCACATGGTGCTCACCGACACCGCCAAGTTCGCCACATACGAGGTGAACTTTTCATTTTCATCGTGTAGCCCATTTATGTTACCATCTGTTGCTGTTTGATGTTATCTATGCTGCTGCATTGTCTGTAGGAAGCCAAACAAAAATAAGTTTTACTCTTATGTACCTGTGAGGTGTAGCAATAGAGTACAACCGTGAACCGGCTTAGCTCTTGGCCTTTGGACCACGAGTTCATGGGTTGGATCCCGGGGCACCGCCAACTCAGCGTTATGAGTAGCACGGATTGGTGCAGCTGCCAGCAAGTCGTGCGGGAAGTATACTGGGAGCTGATGGTAGGTGTGGCGCTCCACCTCAGCAATCCATCTCCCAGGGGTCTAGTGCATTGTAACGGGGATAGACTCCATCTCCCAGGGGTCTATAGGGCATTGTAACGGGGACAGACTCCATCTCCCAGGGGTCTAGTGCATTGTAACGGGGATAGACTCCATCTCCCAGGGGTCTATAGGGCATTGTATCGGGGATAGACTCCATCTCAAAGGGGTCTAGTGCATTGTAACGGGGATAGACTCCATCTCCCAGGGATCTAGTGCATTGTAACGGGGATAGACTCCATCTCCCAGGGATCTAGTGCATTGTAACGGGGATAGACTCCATCTCCCAGGGGTCTATAGTGCATTGTAACGGGTATAGACTCCATCTCCCAGGGATCTAGTGCATTGTAACGGGGATAGACTCCATCTCCCAGGGGTCTAGTGCATTGAAACGGGGATATACTCCATCTCCCAGGGGTCTATAGTGCATTGTAACGGGGATAGACTCCATCTCCCAGGGGTCTTTAGTGCATTGTAACGGGGATAGACTCCATCTCCCAGGGGTCTATAGTGCATTGTAACGGGGATAGACTCCATCTCCCAGGGATCTAGTGCATTGTAACGGGGATAGACTCCATCTCCCAGGGATCTAGTGCATTGTAACGGGGATAGACTCCATCTCCCAGGGATCTAGTGCATTGTAACGGGGATAGACTCCATCTCCCAGGGGTCTATAGTGCATTGTAACGGGGATAGACTCCATCTCCCAGGGGTCTATAGTGCATTGTAACGGGGATAGACTCCATCTCCCAGGGGTCTATAGTGCATTGTAACGGGGATAGACTCCATCTCCCAGGGGTCTATAGTGCATTGTAACAGGGATAGACCACCGTGTGTTAGCGGCTGATACAGACTCCCGACCTACCTCTTGAACCTTGAAAAAAAGTTCTATAAAAGGCTATGATAAATCCCAAAGTTAACTATTATATTAGCCAACAGGCTAAAGAAAAGGTACTGGCAAGCTAGATGTTCATATGCCAGACTGACTGGCACAAGAAAACCGCTCTACCAGTAACAGCCGGAATATTCTTCCATCAAATGTTTGGTGACTTTTTGCACTGTGATTAAATTCTTCCCTCCTCCTCCGGTCCAGTCGGACCTGACGTTCGTGGGCTGCGTGGGCATGCTGGACCCCCCGAGGCAGGAGGTGGCGGCCGCCATTGAGCTGTGCCGCCAGGCGGGCATCCGCGTCATCATGATCACGGGGGACAACAAGGGCACGGCGGTGGCCATCTGCCGACGCATCGGCATCCTCAGCGAGGACGACGACGCCGACAGCATGGCCTTCACCGGCCGCGAGTTCGACGACCTGTCGCCCAGCGCCCAGCGCGAGGCCGTCATCAACGGACGCTGCTTCGCCCGCGTCGAGCCATCCCACAAGTCCAAGATCGTCGAGATCCTGCAGCGTTTGGACGAAATCACGGCGATGGTAAAAAAAAAAAATCCATCTGCCAACATTGTTTAGTTGACTTGATTTCATCGTGTTTTTATTGCTTTTGATTCTTGTCTTCTAATTGTTTCTTCTCCTAATGAAGTTGTCCTTTTCTATGTTCTCTGCCCTGGCCCCCACACATGTAAAGGGTCTTTGAGTCATTATGAAAAGCACTATATAAATATCCCAGATATTATTATTATTATTATGGATAGTTGGATAATGAATAGTTATATTTGATCCAGTGTATTGGTAAATGCGTTATACTTTTAGATGTTATCTTTGTTGAGAATATATATTATATATCAATTCTAGGGATTTTTCACACAACATTTGAACATTGAAGTAAAGTGATTTCAGCTTTGCATTTGCTTTACGATGCTTAAAAAAACCCCTCAAAATGCCACAAACATGGAAAAGGCGAGGTATTATTACTAGCCCTTACCCGTTGTGAGATATTGCCCCCCCCCCCCCCCCCCCCCCCCCCTTGTGGCCGCGGTGGGTACCGCGCCCTGGGTGCGTTTTAATTCACTAATAAATTCATTATTATTTTATAATTTGTTAAATTGGAAAAAGGGCTTCGTTAAGACCTCCATATTACCGCCAAATACATATGATTCTGGGGGGTCAAGGCATTTTGTAGAATCGTCCTCGGGTCTAAAAATGGGTTAATATCGTCTCGTCTCATTTTCCCATCGGCAGACGGGCGACGGCGTGAACGACGCCCCGGCGCTGAAGAAGGCGGAGATCGGCATCGCCATGGGCTCCGGCACGGCCGTGGCCAAGTCGGCCTCGGAGATGGTCCTCGCCGACGACAACTTCTCCTCCATCGTGGCGGCCGTGGAGGAAGGCCGCGCCATCTACAACAACATGAAGCAGTTCATCCGATACCTCATCTCCTCCAACGTGGGAGAGGTCGTGTGGTGAGTCTTCTCACACAGCAGTGGTTCCCACAACTTTTTCCTTTTAACCCATTCAGGCCTGACGTCGAAATTTAATTTTTTTTTTTCCTAAATCATGACAATTTTCGGAAAGATTTGAGGCACATTTTAACGATTTTTCAAAAATAGCAGACCTACAAGTTCATAGCGCGCCACTCGGTGGCGCGCTATGAGCTTGTAGATCTGCTATTTTTCAATAGCTAAATTATAGCAATGTTTAAAACACCAAAACGGGTTCCCGCCCCAAAATGGGTTAATGGTTAATGTGGTTAAACGCTAACGTGACATGGATGCGTTCCAGGTCTCAATGGATTAAGGACCCCCCCCCCAAAAAATCAACATTTATTAGGCCACGGACCCCCCCTCCCCCAATTTGAAAACGTATGCCAGTGATAATGGAGGATTTTTACGGCTCTAGCAGTGATTCCGAAACACATGAATTCCATGGACCCTCCCCCCAGTTTCACACGCATTATTGCTATGGACACCCGATTTAATGGCATTTCTATCTCTGGTACCCGATTTATATTGTAAAACCAATGTTAATTTAACTCTGAGAGTGTACAAATGGAACCAATTGGTTCCATTTGTACACTCTCAGAGTTACAGACCCATAAGGATCCATTTGGTTCCATTTGTACACTCTCAGAGACAGAGTTACAGACCCATAAGTGTCCATTTGGTTCCTAACTATCCATTTAGCTGGGGACCCCCTGGAACTCCCTCAAGGACCCCTGGGGGGTCCCCGGACCCCACTTTGGGAACCACTGGTCTACTCTACACTAGAACACGAAGCAGTTAATTAGCGGCAGTGGATCAGCGGTAGAGTGGCCGGTAGAGCAGCCAGAAGGGAACCGTGAGGTTCCCCGGTTCGATCCCTGTGGGCTCCCGCCAGAGTTGGTGTCCAAGCTCCAAAGTGTCCTTGAGCAAGACGCTGAAGCCCTAATTGCTCCTGATGTGCAGCAGGTTGGTGTGCCTTGCATTGGTTTCCCCCGCCATCGGTGCTTGAATGGGTGGATGTCATGCACAATCTATGTAAAGCGCCTTAACCCATTCAGGCCTGACGTCGAAATTAAAAAAAAAAAAAGTTTTCTAAATCATGACAATTTTCGGAAAGATTTGAGGCACATTTTAACGATTTTTCAAAAATAGCAGACCTACAAGTTCATAGCGCGCCACTCGGTGGCGCGCTATGAGCTTGTAGATCTGCTATTTTTCAATAGCTAAATTATAACAATGTTTAAAACACTAAAAGGGGTTCCCGCCCCAAAATGGGTTAATGGTTAATGTGGTTAAACGCTAACGTGACATGGATGCGTTCCAGGTCTCAATGGGTTAAAATGCACCATTTACCATTCATACCTCGGGCTCCATCTTGTGCCACCCTTATCCCGAAACTTATTTGCCTTTTTCTTTTTCTTTTTTTACTATTTTGAAAATCATTTTAAAATAGTTCAAACTAGCCGATCTACATCTACACGTTGTGAGCTTGTAGATCAGCTATTTGAACTATTTTAAAAGGGTTTTTCTTTTAAACCATTCTGGGCGGGAACCCCTGTTGGTGTTTTAAGCATTATGTTATGCTTTAGCTATTGACAAATAGCAGATCTACAAGCTCATAGCGCGGCACCGAGTGGCACGCTACGAGCTTGTAGGTCTGCTATTTTTGAAAAATCTTGAAAATGTGGCGCAAATCTTTGAATATATATATTCGTTTTTAAGTCAAATCTTTGCTTCTGGGGGGGTCCCTGGAACAACATATTTTCAGATGGGGGTCGGAGGCCAATTACAATACATTTTTGGGGTCCTTGACATGAAATATTGAGCACCACTGACCTAGAAACATGAGGTTTTCAGAAAACTGGAGGATTTAGAAGAATTTTTTTTTAATTTCTACGTCAGGCCTCCCCCACACGGAGTTGCACCACTCAGTTCACACGGTTGTGTGTGGGTTTTTTTCTTTTTTTTAGAACACTCACTGTAATGTGTTCCAATGACTCTCAATGTCCACACACGTGTACAAGTAGTAGTAGTAGTTTACTGTACGCTTTAGGCAGGTAACAAGTAGTAACAACAACACAGCAGCATGTACCGGTAGATATATATATCACGACAGGTCCCGTACGATCTGCTTTACGGCAGTGTCGTAGCGTTCCCTTAAAGGTGCAACAGCATATGTACATATATTCCATATATGACACTCACAAGTCTCTCTCTCTCTCTCTTTGTAGTATCTTCCTGACGGCTGCTCTGGGCTTCCCTGAGGCTCTGATCCCAGTTCAGCTGCTGTGGGTCAACCTGGTGACCGACGGGCTCCCCGCCACTGCCCTGGGCTTCAACCCTCCTGACCTGGACATCATGGACAAGCCCCCACGCAACGCCAAGGAGCCGCTCATCTCTGGCTGGCTCTTCTTCAGATACCTGGCTATCGGGGGTGAGTTACAACAAAAAGACAAAAAAAAAACAATGTATACTCCTACTGTATTTCAAAACAGTTTGTGGACCAATAGTTATGATACAAAAAGGCCCCAAATTATTCACATGGAATGAATAAAATGATAAAATAATATGAAGAATATACTGTATACAGGACTGGGCCGTGGCTCAGCGGTCCAGGCACCTTGGCTGGTGAGCCAGCTTTACAGTGTGTTGCGGGTTCGTGTCCCGATCCCGACGAACTTTGCGGCGTGTCTCTCTCTCCCCTTTCCTGTCTAGTTACCCACTGTCACCTGTCAAATAAAGGCAAGAAAGCCCCAAAAAATATCTAAATAAAAATAAAAAAGAATACTGTATACAATCCAGAAGTCGAAATTAGTGGAAGAAAATCCTAAAGCATACAGTTTTAACACAATCAGTGCCGGAAGTCCTTCAAAATAGGAGCTCTGGGGTGCCGGAAAGACATGGCCGCTTTTACTCGGAAACCCACGACCCGGAAACAATCCACAAAAAAAAGTTTACTTTACATAGCTAGCTTACATTGTGATCGTTTAAATTTATACGATATATGATCCAAAAAGCGTTCATATTTTGCGGGGAGAGACGGATGAGGAGCAGAAATGAAGCGCCAGTATATCGATCCGTTCAACACCATGGAGAGCGCCCTGGATTAGGAGAGACGAGTCATTCTTGGGACCCCTAGGACGTGTGGCGACGTCCTACGGACGGAAACGGTTAAAGTAAAAATTAGACAAAAAGTGAAGTCAGTGGCACCTAAGACTGGTAATCTGACGGCGTGTTCGAATCCCGATCCCGACGACCCTATAAATAGGCCCTATAAATATTTTAGATATTTTTCGGCCTTTTTCTGCCTTTTATTAACACCCCAATCGCCCAGGACGAAGTTCACCGTCCTTTCTATTAGTAACGCCCGACGCCCCAAGACGAAGTTTTATCCAAAAGACGAATTATATTGATATGAAATATGGATCGCATCGCTCCACAGCCTGGGAGCGCTCCTCGAGGTTGCGCAACAGTGAGACGTCATCGAAAATGTCCCCCCCCCCCCTGTTTAGCCGACGACAACGGAAATCTTAAAACGTTAATATACTCGCGATCTAAATCGTCCCGTCCAATTCTAAGAAAAGATCATGAGTCGCGATAGATTTAATCTTACCTCGCGTTGTTGTCGATCGTGTTGAGAGTGTTGAGAGCAATGAAAGTGTTTTGGCTGCATTTCGCTGCTACAGCAGCATCCGGTCCGTCGGTAAAAGTGCTCCGTTGCTATAAATCGATTGGGCGCTATAATTGAATGGATTAAATAACCCCGGGCAATTAGAGTGTTAATAGATTGAAGTCAGAGAGTGCAGTCAAATAAAGTGACCGAGTCCTCGGTGGCTTAGATTAGAACAACATTAATTGTGCCACTGTGTGACTACGTCGGAATGTCATGACGTCAGTAACATACCAGGATATGGTAAATTCTATTCTGGGTTTGCGTTACACCATACACTGGAATTCCACTTTTGCTTTCTGACAATGTTCTGTGGATTGTCTATGTGGCGTGGAGCAAATTATGAGCAAAAAAAGGGGCGAAGCCAGCAAAGAGTGGTGTGGAAAAGATGAAAAGACGTATTTGCTGAGGTTTTCAGCGAGACAAAGCGGCAACCAATGAGAAGCCTCCCTGTGGTGTGATTCCAAATCATATCTATATGACCTTGGTTGTGTGTATGCCTAGTTGTGTGTATGCCTAATATATTGACAATTTCGTCAACAAATAAAAACAAGTGGACAAGAGATCCAGTATAAGTCATTTTACACTTGGTTGCATGCTGAAAATATCCCGATCTACAAGCTCACGACGTGTCGCAGCGCGACACGTCGTGAGCTTGTAGATCGGCCATTTTCAGCAAGTGTAAAATCAGCCATTACGACGGCATCAAGGCCCCGCCAAAATGCATTTTAGTCGACTAAATCAACCGTAGATTCAGTCGACTAAAATTGCATGACATTTAGTCGACTAAAACTAAAATGTGACTAGAACTAAATGAAGTTTCATTCCAAGGGGGACTGTATGACCATCTAACTATAAAATAGAAATTTGCTGCCAAAAGCAACAGTGTTATGCTAATCGCCTGTCTCTCTCTCTCTCTCTCTCTCTCTCCCTCTCTCTCTCTCTCTCTCTCTCTCTCTGTGCCCCCAAGGCTACGTGGGTGCTGCCACCGTGGGAGCCGCAGCCTGGTGGTTCACGGTGTCCGAGGACGGCCCTCAGATCACCCTGTACCAGCTGGTGAGTCTGCCTGTTTGTCAGTGAGGTGACAGGCCTCCCTGGGGCCATTCTCTGTGCTCTGTACGCCCTCTGTGTGCTCCGACTCCCCTGTCAGAAAGTGCCAGGAGCGGGCCTGGGCCCGTGGCTCAGTGGTCCGGGCACCTTGGCTGGTAATCCAGTCTGGGCAGTGTGCCACGGGTTCGACTCCCGATCCCGACGGCCTTTACTGCATGTCACCCCCCCCCCCCCACACACATCTATCTCCCCATGTCCTGTCAGCCTACTGTCTGTCCCTCCATAAAATATATATAAAATAAAGGCCAAAGCCAAAAAAAAAAAAAGTGCCAGGAGAACCTTGTGGGGAGAATTTTAAAGCAGTCTTTTCAATCCTTATAGGTCACATATATATATATATATATATATATATGTTTCCCCCAAAACGGTGGGACTCGCGACCCATTTGTGGGCCACAGACAGATAAAATGATTTTTTTTCCTAAGTAATTTCTTGAATAAATAAATGAAAAATCTAAGAAATTCCATATTAGTTTAAGAAGTAGCTAAAATAGACTATCTACAAGCTACTGTATAGTGAACTGCTCTAGGTTATAGCAAACGACTGGCTAAATCAGGCTGAAGTTGTGACGTCATAATAAGAGAGATACTGTGCCTCGCTGTAAACTAATTGAAGCTTTGAACTGTTTTGCCCTCCCTTTTAGAGCCACTTCCTCCAGTGTTCTGCAGATAACCCAGAGTTTGAGGGCCTGGACTGCTCTGTGTTCGAGTCACCGTACCCCATGACCATGGCTCTGTCCGTGCTGGTCACCATCGAGATGTGCAACGCTCTTAACAGGCGAGTTCCTTACAGACCGAGTTAGAACAAGTTCCTTACAGACAGAGTTAGAACGAGTTCCTTACAGACAGAGTTAGAACGAGTTCCTTACAGACAGAGTTAGAACGAGTTCCTTACAGACAGAGTTAGAACGAGTTCCTTACAGACAGAGTTAGAACGAGTTCCTTACAGACAGAGTTAGAACGAGTTCCTTACAGACAGAGTTAGAACGAGTTCCTTACAGACAGAGTTAGAACGAGTTCCTTACAGACAGAGTTAGAACAAGTTCCTTACAGACCGAGTTAGAACAAGTTCCTTACAGACAGAGTTAGAACAAGTTCCTTACAGACCGAGTTAGAACAAGTTCCTTACAGACCGAGTTAGAACGAGTTCCTTACAGACAGAGTTAGAACGAGTTCCTTACAGACAGAGTTAGAACAAGTTCCTTACAGACAGAGTTAGAACGAGTTCCTTACAGACAGAGTTAGAACAAGTTCCTTACAGACCGAGTTAGAACGAGTTCCTTACAGACAGAGTTAGAACAAGTTCCTTACAGACCGAGTTAGAACGAGTTCCTTACAGACCGAGTTAGAACGAGTTCCTTACAGACAGAGTTAGAACAAGTTCCTTACAGACCGAGTTAGAACGAGTTCCTTACAGACCGAGTTAGAACAAGTTCCTTACAGACAGAGTTAGAACGAGTTCCTTACAGACAGAGTTAGAACGAGTTCCTTACAGACAGAGTTAGAACGAGTTCCTTACAGACAGAGTTAGAACGAGTTCCTTACAGACAGAGTTAGAACGAGTTCCTTACAGACAGAGTTAGAACGAGTTCCTTACAGACAGAGTTAGAACAAGTTCCTTACAGACCGAGTTAGAACAAGTTCCTTACAGACCGAGTTAGAACAAGTTCCTTACAGACAGAGTTAGAACAAGTTCCTTACAGACCGAGTTAGAACAAGTTCCTTACAGACCGAGTTAGAACAAGTTCCTTACAGACAGAGTTAGAACGAGTTCCTTACAGACAGAGTTAGAACGAGTTCCTTACAGACAGAGTTAGAACAAGTTCCTTACAGACCGAGTTAGAACGAGTTCCTTACAGACAGAGTTAGAACAAGTTCCTTACAGACAGAGTTAGAACGAGTTCCTTACAGACAGAGTTAGAACGAGTTCCTTACAGACAGAGTTAGAACGAGTTCCTTACAGACAGAGTTAGAACAAGTTCCTTACAGACAGAGTTAGAACGAGTTCCTTACAGACAGAGTTAGAACGAGTTCCTTACAGACAGAATTAGAACAAGTTCCTTACAGACAGAGTTAGAACGAGTTCCTTACAGACAGAGTTAGAACGAGTTCCTTACAGACAGAGTTAGAACAAGTTCCTTACAGACAGAGTTAGAACGAGTTCCTTACAGACAGAGTTAGAACAAGTTCCTTACAGACAGAATTAGAACAAGTTCCTTACAGACAGAGTTAGAACGAGTTCCTTACAGACAGAGTTAGAACGAGTTCCTTACAGACAGAGTTAGAACAAGTTCCTTACAGACAGAGTTAGAACAAGTTCCTTACAGACAGAGTTAGAACAAGTTCCTTACAGATGGGGGGGGGGGAAGAACAAGCAATCCTGTTGGATCGTGTGTCGTTGCTGTCGACACTGTGTGTCTAATACCGTTGCTTTTATATTATTATTTTAAAAACATGTAGAAATAGTGATAGCCAATCTACAAGCTCACTGCTAATTTCCACTACTTCTGTGCAACATTCTTATATGATGAAGTAGGGCGTCAATTTACGAAAAATAATAAAAATGAGATAATGGAGATGCAAGGTTTCATACATCATGTGACTTAATGAATGTTTTGCTCTCGTTATTTAATAAACGCGTTTTAACGAAATGACCAAACATTTGCTACATGGCGCATCGAGAAATGTGGCCAAACATTATACTCTTATTTCAGTTTCACACTAAGTGTATGTGTGGTAGCTCACCGTTACTAACTGAATACTGAGAACACACCCATACATAATGAGAATGTCGTCATGCTGGAGAAACTGAGCAGCTTACCAACTTAATTATGAATATGCTGCCTGCATGTGGTTCCATAGTCCTTCTATCCCACCCACTGACGTCAAAATTAAAAAAAAATAAGTCTTCTAAATTCTGACAGTTTTCTGAAATACCTCCTGTATTTCAGAAAATACCCCGAAGCAAAGATTTGAGTTTAAAACGTTCGCTCTGAAAGAATATACATTCCAAGATTTGAGCCACATTTTCACGATTTTTCAAAAGTAGCAGACCTACAAGCTTGTTTAAAACACCAAAAGGGCTTCCCGGCCAAAATGGGTTAACTTCTAACCATGTGCTTCCATATCGTCTCTCTCTCTCCCGCACCCACAGTCTGTCAGAGGAACCAGTCCCTATCTTAACAGGTTGTGAGCCCAAGACGTCCACAGACGTCCTGGGAAATCCCGCTATGTAGTGCCCAAGACGTCTGTGGACGTCTTAGCAAAAATAAATGTCCAAAGAAATGAATGTAAAAAGTGGGCACCCTGGGTTACTATTTTGACAGTGTTGTGTGGGCACACAATGTGTTAACTTCTAACCATGTGCTTCCATATGGTCTCTCTCTCTCCCACCCACAGTCTGTCAGAGAACCAGTCCCTATCTTAACTTCTAACCATGTGCTTCCATATGGTCTCTCTCTCTCTCCCACCCCACAGTCTGTCAGAGAACCAGTCCCTATCTTAACTTCTAACCATGTGCTTCCATATGGTCTCTCTCTCTCCCACCCCACAGTCTGTCAGAGAACCAGTCCCTATCTTAACTTCTAACCATGTGCTTCCATATGGTCTCTCTCTCTCCCACCCCACAGTCTGTCAGAGAACCAGTCCCTATCTTAACTTCTAACCATGTGCTTCCATATGGTCTCTCTCTCTCTCCCACCCCACAGTCTGTCGGAGAACCAGTCCCTCCTGCGCATGCCTCCATGGGATAACGTGTGGCTGCTGGGAGCTATCTGTCTCTCCATGTCGCTGCACTTCCTCATCCTCTATGTGGAGCCTCTGCCTGTAAGTAGCCTATAGTCTGGGAAGAATTCCTTTTTTGTTTGGGTTTATATGATCCGGTCGGGGTAGCAGATGGTAACTTACCTAAATATGAAACCACAAACTGGAATAAGATCCGGTTTGTGGAACAGGAATAGGATCACTGCGATTTAGAAACACAGACCAGGCTTTCCTCCCAGGCGGAAAGCCTGGTGACGCGAGGTTAGCTGGATGTTCTAAAAGGAAATGTTGGTTTCGTTGTTAAACACAATCAACGCCGGGATTTCTTTCAAAATAGGAGCTCGGGGTGCCAGGTAGATATGACAGCTTTTACTCTGAAATCCCCCCCCTTCCGTTCCGTACAAAAAGCGGGAGGCATAATGTTGCTTGCTTACCTCGGCGATGATTACGATAACGTCTCTCTAGAAGCGTTAATATTCTAAACGAGGGCCATGTTGAAGTCAGGAATGAAGACAGAAGTATGTGCCCGTCTGGACAAAACCACGGAGAGCTCCCTAGATTAGGAGCTACGAGCCTTTCTTTCTGAGCCGTAAACAAGGAAGTGAACGGCAGGGTGCATTAGGGCATTCACTTCTAGTCATTTTTACTAGTTGACTAGTTGCCTAGTTTACTAGTCGACTAGTTGTTTAACTACCTATTATGTAAAAAATAAAATACATTTAAAAAATAAACATTTTTTTTTTATATACATATTCGTACATTGAAAAACTGTGTACATGGTGACTATAACTATAATCTACCTGATCTTGAGGCCTACAAAATGGGGGAAAAAATAAAAAATACCAACAAGGTCGACTAGTGGAGTTGCTTAATGCCCTAGCATGCATGCGCAAAACAGCAGGAAGTATGGTGCAGAAGGAGAGGCCAACCCAAAAAAAAGAAAGAAAGATCCTGAGGAAGGTCTCACGACCGAAACGTTGCTCTCCTACATAAAACATAATTTTGAACCAGCAAGTGGCAGTGTGCGGGTCTATAGAGCGTCGCAGTCCCGCCCCCTACCATGGACCAGGAAATGAATCCCAATGCATTTTTCCCATAGACATATAAAAAAGTATTTATTTAAAGACGTTTACGCCGCGGACAAAGCCAACTCGAGTCGTGACAACTCATGACAACACAAACAATATTTTGGACCAAACAAATAATTACAAAGAAGAAAAACAACAAAAAAAGTGTTGTAACCTGCCGTTTTTTTCTTCTTTCTAATTATTTGTTCGGCCCAAAATTTTTTGTTTGTTGTCATGATTTGTCACGACTCGAGTTGGCTTTGTCCGCGGCGTAAACGTCTTTAAATAAATACTTTCTGAAATGTCTATGAGGAAAATGAACGGAGAATCATTTCCTGGGCCCTGGTAGGGGGCGGGACTGCAACGCTCTATAGAGGGTATGCGCATGCATAAAGTGAGTGGCAAATCGAGTGGCAAAGTGAGTTTAATGTATTTTAACGTAGTTTAATATGATCTGACTTTTCTGTTTGAATGTGTATGGGCTGTCGAAGCCAGCAAGTAGTGTTTTTGCCACTCAGTGGTAGGCGTTCCCGCATAACTTCCGGGTATGATGATGATGATGATGATGTCACACGCCTACCCTCTATTCTCTCCTACTTAACAGTTTGACTCCATAAAACGCGTTACCCGCTATTTAATCAAATATTCTATGCTGCCGAGATTGTTTTAGTACCTTTAGAGCATACGCTGAAGTATTTGGGCTTTTGATCCGTGAAAACCCGGCGAAAAATAGTCTGTCCGTTTGTTATGTTCGGCAACACCAGCGGCCATGATGGTGCGCCACAAGATCCGCCTCCAAGAGGCATTGTAGTCCAAACAACAACCCCCCCCCCCCCCCCCCCCGTCCACTTACATTGAGTTCAATTTCCCAGAAGCCCTAGCAACCCAGATGATGACTTGATTTCCGGTTTCGTCATCATAACGTGACGGCCTCGTCATCAGGTCCCAGATAAATCCGCTGTTTCTTTTTAATTATTTTAAAACGGCGAATTAAACGCATTAAACAAATGTCGGGTATAGCGTTTTACGCGCGGTGGAACACTGGATTAAACAATTGGCGGCCGTCAAACTGTTAATCACCTTCGCACCTGCTTGGAACGGGAACCGGGTGTGCGGAAGTCTCCCCTTCACTAGCAATCAGCATCAATCAGCATGCGCAAAGCCTTGTCTTTTTTTAGATTCCAAAATATCACGTTAAATTGCATCCCGTTTCCCCCTCCCCTCCCCTCCCCCCCCAGGTCATCTTCCAGATCACGCCCCTGGACACCACCCAGTGGGTGATGGTGCTGAAGATCTCGCTGCCCGTCATCCTGCTGGACGAGGTGCTGAAGTTCGCGGCGCGGAACTACCTGGAAGCCGGTAAACAGCCGGACAGGCCCGCGGCGATGGCCGCCGGCCGCAAGCCGGGCCAGTGCTCCCTGTCTGCATGCACGGAGGGCATCTCCTGGCCCTTTGTGGCCGTCACGCTGCCTCTGCTGGTGTGGATCTACAGCACTGACACTAACGCCACCGCCATGTTCTGGTCCTGACTGACTGACTGACTCCAGTACTACTACTGCTATTATTATTATTATTATTGTTACTACTACTACTACTACTACTACCACCACCACCACCACCACCCTCCTCCTCCTCCCTGTGCACCCGGTATGGAGTGGATATTAACATGTGTACACCCGAACAAACACGCGTAAAACCTGTTCATTAACTCTTAGAACGCCAGCTAGTTGTCGCGGGGAGTCAATCTTCGCACATCACATCACCTACCCGTGTCAACAGACAGATGTGATCAATGTTGGTTATTTTATATATATATATATATATATATATATCGAGGACATTTTTTTATCACCATTCCATTCCATTTCCTCTTATATTTGTTTATATTCTAGTTTATTTTATTTTTTATTTTTTTGTGTACATAGCAGGGCATACCGTAATATTATAATAATGGCTTGTGGTCTGTCGTGTGTCTTGATTTCATATTTGAGCTTCTTCTGTTTTGAATCCACCCATTTTGAACGGGCGTATAGAGGCCAGCTATGTAGGCACCATCTATTGATCTGTACAGAGAAACTATTTTATGAAGACATTAACATTTTTGTAATTTTTTGGAAGCGTCCTGGGGACAGGAATTTTGACCGTGCAGCTGTGTGGGGACATGAATTTTGTTAGTGCAGACGATGCTATCAATAATAATAATAATAATAATAATAAGAGCCTATAGTATACATTTAACCTCGGATTAAAATCCAGAGAGAGACGTGGATATATTTTGCCCTATCATGAGCACCACTTTTTTTCTAGAACATCATTTCTCTCAGTCTTCATTCATTACTTTCTGCATCAAAGCCTAATTCATTTATTTAAATCGGTTATTTTCGGAGATCGACACTGTTGTGTAACAAAGTATAAATTAGGCTTTTGGCAGAGCACGGCTACCTCTATGCTGTTGACATGACCGTCACGACCCATTTGTCTCGGCAAACCTAGCATCAATAAATACTGTCATTTTGAGTGTTGAGGTAGGGAACACCTATCATAAAGACTGTCATTTTGAGTGTTGAGGTAGGGAACACCTATCATAAAGACTGTCATTTTGAGTGTTGAGGTAGGGAACACCTATCATAAAGACTGTCATATTGAGTGTTGAGGTATGCACAGATTTGCTTTCACAGTAGACACACGGCCTCTAAAACCCTCATATATGCCTTCAAATTGTTATTTAAAAAAAGAGAAAAACATTTTTATGTTAAATGTTTGTCATGTTTCTTGTTCTTGAGGAGGGACGAGTGGGCAAAGATGTTACCTTCGTTTAAATTCAAAGCAATTTGTTCTTCTCCTTGTTTTAATATAGACAAATCTTTTTTTTGTTAAAACTTGTTTACTTGAACAGCAACACATTCTGTCTCGTTTCCTTCACAGGTTCACTTTTCTAGGATATTAAGTCTCAATTTACAGTCTTAATCTTAAGTCTTAATTAGAAATTTAATTTATAATTTATATATAATGTGCACATACTGTACTTGAATATGTTTAAACAAAGCACCAAGAAGCTGATGATCTTATCGGCTGAGTGAGTGAGCACACAAAGGACTCCCTGTTTGGTAACGTACAACCTAATGGGATATTTCTTTGCCACAAAATGCTGACCGTACTACTCTGAAAGGCTTAACTCTGATTGGTCGGTGGAAGAGTCTTGTATATCTGTACATAGCACACAAAGCAGAGTATCTCTATGTATAGAATTTCTTTTTTTGGTTTGTTTTTCAAAAATGCTCTGTACATTTAGTTTACTCAAAGTGTGTCCTTTTAAAATGAAATAAGAAATGTTTAGGCTTAGGTATAGGTACTAGACATCCCCTTGCATGTCCGCTCAAACATAATACCAAGGCCAGTGAGTCTTAAAACTATTTGTTTTCCCCCCCCTTCCAACGCCTTCCACCTGTTTGCCAACGGAGTGAGTACCCGCCACCTTGCATGCCCACCAGTGTGCTTGTCTCATCTTTACACGGTTGCCACACAACAAGCTTTTGCAGCTTTGTCATTGCTCCTGCTAATCTGCTAAATCTGATCTCATATTATAGCCTTATCCCATTTTGGGGCGGGAACCCCATTTGGTGTTTTAAACATTTAGGTTATAATTTAGCTATTGAAAAATAGCAGATCTACAAGCTCATAGCGCGCCACCGAGTGGCGCGCTACGAGCTTGTAGGTCTGCTATTTAGGCCTGACCCATTTGGCGTCAGGCCTAAATGGGTTATTATGAGAGCAGTTAGGATATCTTGGTTTGGTCTTTCAACATTCTTTTGTTGTATGTAAGTATGAGCGTTATATCAGCTGTAGTGTCCCTGATTACGTGATTAGAGACCATTAACTGTAACATAGAGGGAATTATTTGGTTTTGGGTTTTTTTTTTTTGTCTTCAATGTCACCAAGTGCCAGTTAAACGGTGTGTAGAATTATAGTTGGGTAAAGTTAGCTTAAGTTGTGGCAAATCTGGGAAAAAAAATGCTTACCACTAGCTTTCTTCACAGATGTGTTCATGAAGGTGTCTACTATCACAGAAAAATGTGTTCCAACCCAACTCCCTTGGGAAACTTTGTGGCAGCTGCTGAAAGTTGGGGTACCATTATCAACCAATATAAGGCAAAACATGCCAAATTTCATTATACTTTAAGTAGCATGTGACATGTCAAACTAGGGGGTTTTCATGATGCTGAATCCATTCCAAGCATTAGTTTTGCACGAAAATACTCCTTGGGCTAAATTCGGCCATAGCCACTTGCCACTTGGGTTGGAACACATGTTTCTGTGATAGTAGACACCTTTATGAACACATCTGTGAAGAAAGCTAGTGGTAAGCATTTTGTTCCCAGATTTGCCACAACTTAAGGTAACTTTACCTAACTATTAGGGGCCTGGCAGAGTTAGTACCAGGTAGTTGTATGTGATTGTACTGTGGAGAGGCCATGTTGGCAGCAAGCATTGGCAACTGGCAGATAATACATAACATTATTTGAACATCTTTGGGGTTTTTTTGTGTGTTGCAAATTAAACGATTTCTGCTTGCATGTGGCATGGCCTTAAAACGTTACCTTTTGCTTCATATGAATCAAAGCAATATTATATCTTAAATGATTTGATGCTCAGCATAGCCTTTGAGATGACCCGTCTCTGACTGTATACTGATTTTTCTTATTCCTTGTGTCTTTCTTTGCAGCTAAGGCCAAGTAAGCCCCCCCCCCCCCATCTCTGTTCCTTGCAGGATCTGCAAGGGTTTATTTTAGTGTTGTGCATGTGTGTTTTGAACAGCATCACATCTTCCGAGACCTGCATGTCAAGACAGAAATGCAAACCCGGGACATGTCACATAAAATCCCCCAGTATTTATTTTTCTGACTGATGGCCATGAATTGTAATGAAATGTTTGATTCGCCCTATCCTGTGTCCTCAATCCTTCCACCCTCCTCTGCACGAAGAGCCTACAGAGTACAATTCATTCTAAAGAGGACAGTTCTCAAGACGTGCTTTTGTAGACCCAAGGTGTTGAGTTCACGTGCCGCAATTCTACAATATTCCATCCATGGTGCATGTCCTCTCGAGTCCGCCATCTACTTTACCAGATTTGTGTAATAACAATGTATTGTATTGTTAAATGGAGTAGATATTCATGGCATAGTACAGATATTAAAAAAAAGTTCAGAGTCTCAGACACCTGTCATTTTTCCTAAGGAAATACTTTTATGGGATTATTGTAACAAACAGACTCTTCGGTTTTGCAACATGTTTAAGGAAGGTTTTGCAGTGTGTGTGTGGGGGGGGGGGGGGGGGGGGGGGGGGGATGGCAACGATGTGATGTGTACATTATACCATGAAAAAAAAAAGGCAGTCCTTCCTGTGGCGTTTGCGCCAAACTGCTGTACTGCAATTTCAGATGGCGATTGTACAATGCATCACATGAATTGTGGTTTCAGGTCAATAAAACTGTTATACATGAATGAACAAATGGCAACTTGCTTGATTTCCGAAAGCTTTACCACAGGGGTGGGCCACCCCCACCTTCACTTAATGCGGCCCCGCGGGTTAATATCAGAATACTGATATAGTATTGATTTCAGCTGTTGCAATTCCAAACATGACCTGCTTTATTATACTTAATGACTAGTATTTAGTTCATAAAGTTATCCCAACTAAAACTAAATCCATTTGAAAATCAATAAAAAGGTTACTTTTCAGGTTTCTAATTTTTTTTTTTTTTTTAAAGCAAAAAATAATTCAGTATTTCAATTCAAATATAGCATAAATAGCTGATCTACAAGCTCAAAACGTGTCACGTTTTGAGCTTGTAGATCGGCTATTTTTGCTACGACAGTAATATGCAATGCGGCCCTCTGGAGTGAGTGTGGAAATATAGTGGCCCGCTATGGTCAAAGTTGCCCACCCCCGCTTTACCATCTTAACAGTTCTGTTCTCTTCCTCTGCAACAACGAACCTCTTCGCCGAAAATAGCCAATCTACAAGTTCAATGTGTTGCACTCCCCCCAGAATAGAGACGCTAGGAAACCGGTGTTTTCAAATGTGACACGTGAATAATGATCTTCACTCAACAATGGGACAGCATTTATTGAACCTTTTATTTTACATTATGTACAAAATGCTATGGACATGATGTCTTAAGAGTTAAAGATTTCAAAATTCAAAGATGTCAAAGTCAAGGGACGACTGCCATGTCTGAAACACACGAGCAAACTCCCCGAGACCATTTCAACTCGATATTATCAATGAGACATGATTATTATATAAAACATTTTAAAATGAAAAACGTCGCTTAAAAAGGAACACTTAGAAGAGCAGCAGAGATATCGTACACACGTATTTCACAGATCTCTACCTTCTAGCCAACAAGACAAGAAGCAAAGTTATGGCAATGTCACAGGCTTTATTCCATTACTTAATTATTTTTGTTTCCCCCCCCTCACTCAGCTTTGAAGAAGTTGAGGCTCGAAAGGAGCTAAAAAAAGAGAAGAAAACAAATGGGGGAGGGGTATTTTAAGATGCTTTCTCACAACAACAAAAAAAAAGTCAATAAGATCATCCTAGAACATAAACGGAGCACGGTTACACATGCGCTTAATAAATGACAGCTTGGAGTTCATCATTGATTAGTCTCACGTAACCAGACAACTATTGCACAATCTGCGAATGCTGTATAGAGTCTGGAACTACAGCTCCTGAATGTTATATAGAGTCTGGAACTACAGCTCCTGAATGTTATATAGAGTCTGGAACTACAGCTCCTGAATGCTATATAGAGTCTGGAACTACACCTCCTGAGTCCTGAATGCTATATAGAGTCTGGAACTACAGCTCCTGAATGCTATATAGAGTCTGGAACTACAGCTCCTGAATGCTATATAGAGTCTGGAACTACAGCTCCTGAATGCTATATAGAGTCTGGAACTACACCTCCTGAATGCTATATAGAGTCTGGAACTACAGCTCCTGAATGCTATATAGAGTCTGGAACTACAGCTCCTGAATGCTATATAGAGTCTGGAACTACACCTCCTGAATGCTATATAGAGTCTGGAACTACAGCTCCTGAATGCTATATAGAGTCTGGAACTACAGCTCCTGAATGCTATATAGAGTCTGGAACTACAGCTCCTGAATGCTATATAGTCTGGAACTAACCTCCTGAATGCTATATAGAGTCTGGAACTACACCTCCTGAATGTTATATAGAGTCTGGAACTACACCTCCTGAATGCTATATAGAGTCTGGAACTACACCTCCGGCAAACCGAGTGATCCGTTTGTCATCTCCGTTCACGAAAATATATTTCAAAATATCTTTACATTTTATTTATTTATTTCCATTTCTACTAAGCCGCAAGCTATATATATATATGCTTAGATGATTTCTATTTATATTAGGATACATTTGCGCGACTGTGAAGACGAAGCGGACCGTGGGGAGGAGGCTCCACTTCCGCTTTATATTTGACTCATGATCAGAGCTTCCGTTGCTCCAGTCCAGACCGCATGAGGGAAGCGTTTGAAAATGTGCGAGAGGCAACAGTCTGGCCGAGCGAGGCTAATCATTGACGAACACTGAGCGGCGTCGAAGGGAAGAAGTGAAAGAGTGGACGCCCACACACAGAATACAGTGCTGTGATTAGAGTAAAGACAGCTTGGCGCCGGCGAGTGGCCCGACTCCATCTCCAGAGGCATCTCCACCTGTAAGCCCTGGGTCACTGCGTGCCAAACCACTGTTTCCGCATGCAGTGACCCAACTCTTCTCCACCTGTGAGCCTGGGTCACTGCATGCCAAACCACTGTTCCTGGTCTGCCCACTGCGCCGCCTCGCTGTCGCTGCCCTCCAGGTCTCCATCCTCTCCGCTGCCCTCCATGTCGTCTCCGTCCAGCTCCACGGTGGCGTCCGTAGGGCTCTCCTCCTTCTCCATCTTCTGCATGCCTTCCAGAGACTTCTGGTCGTTGGGATCCAGGCTTTTTTTTTTTTTACATAGACAAACACAAGAGTTTCATTAATAACCCATTGAGACCAGATTCTACAAATGTCTTCTAAACAGTTTTCTGAAAAAACTTGTTTCTATATCAGTGGTTCTCAAACATTTTCATGTCAAGAACCCCTAGAATTAGCCGCGCTATGAACTTGAAAAATCGTGAAAATGTGCCTCAAATCTTTGAATATATATTCTTTCAGAGTTTCAGTTTTAACTAAAATCTTTGCATCTGGGAGGGTCCCTGGAACAACATATTTTCAGATGGGGGTCAGCAGCATATTACATATAATTTTTGGGGTCCTTGACATGAAATATTGAGAACCACTGATATAGAAACATGAGGTTTTTCAGAGACATTTTAAAAAGGCATTTTTTTAAATGTCGACGTCAGGCTTAATTATTATTTATTTTTTTAATAGCAGATCTACAAGCTCGTAGTGCGGCACTCGGTGCCGTGCTATGAGCTTGTAGATCAACAGCTAAAGCTGAAAACAATGGTCATCATCAGACCGATAATGAAAACTATAACTGCCACAAAACATAACGTGGTTACCTCAGTGCTATGCTGTACTGGTCCATGGCCTCCTGGTAAACATAACCTGGTTACCTCAGTGCTACGCTGTACTGGTCCATGGCCTCCTGGTAAACATAACCTGGTTACCTCAGTGCTACGCTGTACTGGTCCATGGCCTCCTGGTAAACATAACCTGGTTACCTCAGTGCTACGCTGTACTGGTCCATGGCCTCCTGGTAAACATAACGTGGTTACCTCAGTGCTATGCTGTACTGGTCCATGGCCTCCTGGTTACCTCAGTGCTATGCTGTACTGGTCCATGGCCTCCTGGTTACCTCAGTGCTATGCTGTACTGGTCCATGGCCTCCTGGTAAACATAACCTGGTTACCTCAGTGCTACGCTGTACTGGTCCATGGCCTCCTGGTAAACATAACGTGGTTACCTCAGTGCTATGCTGTACTGGTCCATGGCCTCCTGGTAATCGTTAACGGCCACGAGGAAGTCGCCCAGCATTCTGTGCAGGACACAGTCGCTCTGATTGGCCAATGCGTTCCGGAGGAGAGCGATACCTTCTTCGTGTTTCTGTTCCCGACCTTCCAAAAGAACAGAACAAAACGTTAGCATTTCAACCCATTTAGGCCTGATGTCGAAAATAAAATAAAAAGTCTTCTGGAAGAATATATATTCGAAGATCTGTGCCGCATTTTCACGATTTTTCAAAAATAGCAGACCTACAAGCTCGTAGCGCGCCACTCGGTGGCGCGCTATGAGTCTAACTCATGTTGATTAGGTGATGTAATGGTGATGTAAAACAAACCGTGCCAACACAAACATTAAACGCCATTAACAATAAATTGACAATATGACGTAATGAGGGACAATATGACGTAATGAGGGACAATATGACGTACATTTTCCCTTCATTGTCAATGGCGTTTTTAAAACAAACATTGAACTAAAAACAAACCTGTATATAGGAGGGGCTATTACAAAAGAACTGGTTGTAATACAAAAAAATCACACCCGTGTGAACAGAGTGGTGTAAGGTCTTATATAGCCTGTCTGACGTAATGAAATCACGTCTGACGTAATGAAATCACACCCGGGTGAACATAGCAACCATGCTCATTTTTTCTGCACAGACTAACAAAGCCAGTTGACGTAATGAAATCACACCCGGGTGAACAGGGTGAACATAGCAACCATGCTCATTTGTTCTGCACAACAAAGCCAGTTGTAGGAGTGGTTTACACCACTCAAAAAAAAAGACAAGAAAAATTAAAGTGTCCCACATACTTAGCAGTTCTGCCTTTTTCACCACAGCTTTGGTATAGTCGGGCCTCTGGGCGAGTGCTTTGTCCAACAGCGGCTTGGCTTTCTCTTGGGTCACTGGGTCTTCTAGGCACACTGTGGCAAGGATGGTCAGGGTCTGTGCATTGGCTCCCAACGTCTTGTAGATGTTGTTGGCCATCCCCATCGCCTCTCGAATTCCGTTGGACGCCAGGTAACAATCGATTAAACCTAGGTGGGGTTAGGGGGGGGCATTACTGTTAAAAAAAACAAATGTACTGATATTTTATCTAATACAGCTAATGGGGCTGAAGTAGGGCTTGGCTTCTAAATGATACCACTATCAAATGATATGACTTCAGGGTTCCCACACATTTTACCAATGAGTTTCAAAAACCTTTCCAGGATATTGAACCCAATTTCCAGGCCTATATAACAATCGTCCAGAGCAATAATGCAATTGCCCAAAGACAGGCAGTGGTAGCAACAATAAAGCACGGCATATAGAATGCTATAATTATATTACAAATGTTGTGCCAAATGTTTTTTGCTACACCACTAGGGCATAGGATCACGCTGCAGCACGTTGTGAGCCTGTAGATTAGAGCTGTGAATCTTTGGGTGTCCCACGATTTGATTCCGAATCTTGGGGTCACGATTCGATTCAAAAATCGAGCATTTTTTTTTCCTAGATTCAAAACGATTTTCTATTCAAAATGATTCTCGATACATAGGATTTCATCACAATCTACTCCGGTCTTGAACTGAAGTGACTACAGTAACTTGAAAATGACTGAAGACATGATGTTTACTGTGATTAGGGTAAGCTTACATTTCATATCACAGACACCATGTAGTGAAAAGTCCTGTAACTGTAACCAGAAAAATAAATAAAAAAAAAGAAAAAAACGATTTTTGGAAATTATGAATCGATTTTGAATCGTTCATAACAGAATCGCGATTCTAATCGATCGCTGTTTGGTTTCTCAAAGTGGGGTCCCCGGATCCCACTTTGAGAACCACTGCCATTCTCAAAGTGGGGTCCGCTAAATGATCATTAGGAAACAAATAGACCCTTATGGGTCTGTAACTCAGAGAGTGTACAAATGGAACGGGTCCATTTGTACACTCTCAGAATTAAATTAACATTGATTTTACAATATACATGGGGGGTCCCAGAGATAGAAATGCCATTAAAATGGGGGACTGTAACCTGTTGCATAATCAAACTGGGGGGGGTCCTTGAAATGGTTGAGAATCACTGCTAGAGATGTAAAAATCTTCTCTTATGGGGGGGGGTCCTTGGCATATATTTTCAAATGGGGGTCCGCGGGCTAATAAGTGTCATTTTGGAAGGTCCTTGACATGAAAACGTTGAGCATGACTTGCCTTCATAGCAGTCCAGGCGGCACGGCGCCAGGCGCATGGCTTCTCTGAAATGGATGATGGCCTCCTGCACGCGGCCCATGTTCCTCAGCGCCGCCCCCTTCAGGAGCAGGGCCTGGACGCTGTTGCTGTTCAGCTGGATGGCCTTGGCGCCCAGGTAGAGCGCGCGGGAGTAACGCTTGCTATAAAAGCTATGACAACTAAGACAAACAAAAAGACATGACATGAAAGACCATTTCGTCTAGTGAATTATGCACGGCAAATATATGCAGCATTGGGTTTTTTTACGTTCTTTGAAAGACAAAGTTGATTCCAAAAAAAAAAAAAAAAACACGTAAATCATTCCAAGATACTAAATAAAGTCTGGTTTAACTCATTCTCCGCCACCAGGGGGCGCCAAAAGGCTCAGACCGCCAGTTAATATAAAATCTCGAGACATGGCCAAAGCATTTCCGGGGGTCCCCAGCCAAAAACGTTGAGAACCCCTGGGCTAGTTGAACTATTCAAAAGTGATCCTTAACTCAACCCCCGCCAGTGGGGGGCGCTGATAGTTCAGCAACCGCCACCACCATTCTATTTGGCTATAGATGAAGACGGCCTCCTCCGTAACCCAAAACAGCAATGGCGAAGGTGGTCGCGCTGATCGGATTAATCACTCGCTAAGAGTCTTTAGATGCGTTCATATTTTAAATGCGCGGTCACGGGGAAGAGCTATGGAGCCACTAAACACAGTCGCTGTATTTATCCAGCGCGATTTGAAATGGAAAACGCTTAAAAAGGGCCTAGAAAGGCCTCATCCACCACCTTCATCGATTTTCAATGCATTGAGGCAGAGGGGGAAGCAATGGAACACAGAGCTGCCGATCGACGAGAGTTTTGATTAGCGGTAAGCCAACTTTATAGGTTTATTATTAAAGGAGCATTCAGTGATTTGGGTGATTTGGAAAACCACCCAGTCCGCCCCGGTAACAAAATGCACGCTCTACAGTGGGGGGAAGTGCAACAGGCCAACAGCATGTGCACCAAGGCCCGCCCCCACTCGATCATGATTGGAGGAAGGCCCCTCTCATCCTGATTGGATGAAGGTTTTGCCACCCGTCACCAAAACTGAAACTAGGGTTTTTTGACCCCAGGGGCTCACTGGGGACAGGGAGGAACTCCTTATATGGTCAGCACACTCTATAGTAGGGAGGATTATCCAAATAAAAAGAAAAAATCACACCCGTGTGAACTGAGTGGTGTAAGGTTTTATATAGCATGATCAGCTGTGGTCTGACGTAATGTCTGACGTAATGAAATTGGGCTTCCCACCGTCTTTAAAGATCTTTGGTTTCAAGGGTCTCAAAGACTGAATGGCCTTTAGGTCTGATTCTGGTAGGGTCGTCTTCTGATGTGATGATTTGTGACCATGAAGTTGATTCAGCTGGAGTTTTTGTCCGAGAGGTATTATATAAGGTAAGGTATTATATAGCCTGATCAGCTCTGATCTGACGTAATGAAATCACACCCGGATTTGATTTCACAACTGGCTTTTTTTGTGCAGAAAAAATTAGCATGGTTGCTACGGTCATCCAGTTCACCCGGGTGTGATTTAATTACGTCAGAAATTATTTTGAACATAGCAACCATGCTCATTTTTTCTGCACACAAAAGCCAGTTGCAGGAGTGGTTTACACCACTCAAATATAAGTGATATTTGAATGAAGCGAAATCACTGAATATACCTTTAAATAAAGCGCTAATTAACACGTTAAATGAATATGTATACAATTCAAGCATGTCTGACAGTCCGACTTTGGGATAAACAAGGTTCTACTATATCCTTATATATCACCGCTTTCATTCAGTCACAAAAACCTTTCTAACTCACCCAGAAATGACCCAAGGCTCAGCATGCTGGTCTGAGATGTTGAACAGTCTTCCTCCCAAGACCTCCACATCCTCCAGATGGCCTTCCCTGGCCATCAGGTAGCCATACACATCCATACCTGACGGCAAAAATCACATGAAATACTAGAAGATCTGCCATGAAACCTGGCTCTCCATCCGGAATGGAGCCTAAAAAAAAGCCAGTGAGACAAACAAGACAGACAGTACTCCCGCTGCACTCTACCTTTAATTAAATATGGGTCCAACATCTGGGCTTGCTCGAACCTCAGGATGGAGTTCTTGGTGTCACCTGCCCGGAAGTAGACGTCTGCCAGGCTCACCAGCAGGTCCACGTTGTCCCGCAACAGAGACTTCTTCTCCAGAGAGCTGAGGAAGGACAGGAGACGAGCAAAACAGACAACGGCTTGTTAAACGCGTTGAGACCCGAGACCAGATCCTACAGAATGTCTTCCAGATCATGACAGTTTCCTGAAAAACCTAGGTTTCTATCAAATCAAACTTTATTTATAAAGCACATTTTAAAACAGACCAAAGTGCTCTACAAGTTAAAAAAAAACATCAACAATACAATCAAATAAGATCAATATCATCTATGCCTGTGGTTCTCAAACTATTGTGTTTGTCAAGGACCCCCAAAACATATGTTGTTCCAGGGATCCCCCAGAAGCAAAGATATGAGTTTAAAAACGTTCGCTGTGAAAGAATATATAAATCAGATTTGCACACGTTTTAACTTGATTTTTCAAAAATAGCAGATCTACAAGCTCAAAGTTGTTAATGTATATCTGCTATTTTTCAATAGCTAAAAGTATAAAATAATGGTTAAAAGTGTGTTAAAAGCTAAAGTGACACAGATGTGTTCCAGGTCTTTAATGGGTTCAAAAGTGTTCCCCAAACAAGTCACCGTTATTATATCAAACCCAGACGTTTTTATTTCCAGGGAGAAAAAGAAAAAAAGTCTGGGAACGAGTCCACTTCAATTCGGCACAGAGTAGCGCAAACGTCGATCACTCTCTGCTGATTTCTGATCGTCTGCACCTTTGTTAAATTGACAGGCACACCCGTACACACAAACTCCTCTCTGTCACTCTAATTAATTAGTCTCATGTTGCGCAGCTGCGTATAGATTCTCCCGGCGGATCCTGCCGGGAGCTGCCTATCTATCTATGCCATAGAAAGCATTAGGTGGACCCGCAGGCTACCGTTATCACGACTGCGACCGGTTTATATAAATCAACTCACTCGTCGGGGAGTTATTAAAGGACCACTTCACCACTTTTCAACATCTCTTCATATAATTGGTCCTCACTAATGTTCATGATAAAACACCACCATTTTTTCCTACTCAGTCTGTGTCTCATAGGAGGGCTTTGGGCAGTTCGGACACCCGTCCACCAGTGACATCATCATTAGGCAGATTTTTTTTAAAACAAGATTTGTTTTAAAATATATTTAGATTTGTATTATCGTGAGAACGATGGCTTCAACTTTTGCATTGCAACTTTTCAGGAAAAGAAAGCCTGCCGTTTCTATTAGCTTGGATTCACCATCGATGATGTCACTGGTGGACGGGTTTCTGAACTGCCCACAGCCTTTCTATGAGACACAGACTGAGTAGGAAGAAATGGTGGTATTTTATCATGAACATTAGTTAGGACCAATTATAGGAAGAGAAGTTGAAAAGTGGTGAAGTGGTCCTTTAACTACTGAAACTGCTGCTCACCAAATGGTGTTGATAGCCCTGTTGTTGTCCCCAGCATGTATGAAGGCGTACGCTTTGATCCACACCGAGAGCCAGTCCAGGTTGGGGATGCTCTGGATCACATCCATGGTCATGGAGGCCACTTCAGCTCCCTTCACGGACAGAGACAGGAGACCTGGCACAGGGGAGAGAGAGAGAGAGAGAGAGAGAGAGAGAGAGTGGATCAGTGTTGTTTTTTTTGGCAGCACATTTCTATTTTAGTTTTAGTCATAGTCTTTGGAATGAGACTCCATTTTAGTTTTAGTCGTATTTTACTAGTCACCTGGAATGTTTTGGTGTTAGTCTAGTTCAGGGCTGGGCAACTTTGACGATGGAGTGGGCCACTATATTTCCACACTCACTCCCTAGGGCCATATATTACTGTCGTAGCAAAAATAGCCGATCTACAAGCACAAAACGCGTCGCGCTGCGACGCGTTTTGAGCTTGTAGATCGGCTATTTTTGCTATATTCAAATTTAAATCTTGAATAATTTTTTCCTATTTTTGAATTGGAATCCTGAAAATTAACATTTTTATGTAATTTCAAATGCCTTTAATTATACTTGTGTTGAGCAATGAGCTACAAATTTAGTAAGTATAGGGTCATGTTTGCATGTTGTGGAATTGTAACAGCTGAAACCAACATATCAGTATTCTGACATTAACCTGAGGGCCACATTAAGTGAAGGTGGGGGCCGCATGTGGCCCCCGGGCCGCCAGTTGCCCACCACTCGTCTAGTTTTAGTCGACTTAAGGTGGACGCGTTTTTTTTCGGAAAACCGATGGAGAAACGCCACAAAAAAATCCAGAAAAACGTGCTCGGTGTGTGGGGACCTTAAATATCATAAGATTTTAGTGGACTAATTCTACAGTTGATTTAGTCGACTAAGATGTGTTTTGGTGGGCCGTGATGCCGTTGCAATGACTGTTTTTACACTTGCTGAAAATAGCAGATCTACAAACTGACAACGCGTCGCACTTCAGCATGCCACCAAGTGTAAAATTACTTATACTGGATCTCTTGTCCACTAGTCCCTTCCCAACATTTTGTCTAGTTTATATCTGTCGACGAAATTGTCAGTATATTTATTATATATATTTAGTCATCGTAGCTTAGTTTTCATTCAGTTTCCATGTAGTTTAACACATTAGCTCTCAGGCTAACTCAGTATCAAATCAGTCAATCTTCATTCCAGGGAGATCCATATCACCACCACCAGTATCCCTACAGCAGGGTTCCCCAATTAATTTCCATCAAGGGCCATATTTTGACTAGGGTACCAGGCTGGGGGCCGAGTCCGCACGCACGAGGTCGAGGTCTTGCCCTGAAAATTCATTTTCAGGGCATTTTCAGGGAAAATTCATTTTCAGGGCAAGACCCCATTTGAAAAGGATGCCCAGTTTGACATGCATAGGCTACTGACCCCCATTTAATGCCATTTATATCTGGGACCCCCTAAAAAAAACAAAAAGAAAAACCTTTTATTTATTTATTTTTAATTCTTCCAGGGGCCACAAGGGGGCGCTCGGCCCACGGGCCGCCTATTGGGGAACCCAGAGAGGATAGCTAGCCCCTTGAGATGCAGCATCTCATTTTAGAGGGGGGGGGGGGTCCTATACACAAAGGCAAAACATCACATACAGTTACAGAATATACAGTACACACTACAGTAGACAATACAAACATGTACGGATACATGTTAGCTAGCTTATCCTCTGCGGTGTTGACAAGTGCAGACATGTCAGGCATTTACCGTACGACTATACAATAAATAATAATACCAATGATGGCGTCCAGGGCAAGGGGGCACTGTCTGAGGACCTCTTTATAGCTGGTAACAGCGGAACGCTCTTGGCCAGCCTTTCTGTACAGGTTGGCAAGCATCATGTTGATCTGACGAACAGAGTGAAAAAAGAAAACAAATCAATTCAATTTACTTTAGAACTAATTTAACTGTTTTTTTGTGTGTTTTTTTTTTTTTAACCCATTTAGACCCGAGGACGCATCTGTGTCATATTATAGCTTTTAACCCATTTTGGGCGGGAACCCCTTTTGGTGTTTTAACTAAGCATTATGTTATACTTCAGCTATTGAAAAATAGCAGATCTACAAGCTCATAGCGCGCCACCGAGTGGCGCGCTATGAACTTGTAGGTCTGCTATTTTTGAAAAATCGTAAAAATGCGGCACAAATCTTTGAATATATATTCTTTCAGAGCAAACGTTTTTTTTATTTCGACGTCAGGCCTGAATGGGTTAACCAGTAAAAACACAACATACAAGTGTGAACTGACCAAGAGGCAGAAATACAATTACACGTCAAAGCTACATTGTACATTATAATGTAATGTAATAATACATGTATGATACCCCTCAAAGTACCCTCAAAGGACAACAAATCTCCAAAGTGATACACTTTAAGTAACGGGGCGCAACATTGTGAAACCAACGACGGAAGGTGAAAATCCATGCAGGGACGGATTAACCCCCACGAGGGCCCCTGGGCCGGTAATCTTTGCAGGGCCCCCATAGCACGCGTGCACACAACATTTGTGTGTTTTTCAGTGTTTTTAATCACCTTTTTGACCTAAATTTAACAAAATAAATGGCCAATGAAGGGCCCCAGGAGCCCATTTCAAACAAGCCCATGTGTCAAACCTAGTACCTCACGGTCCAATTTCCCTGAAGGGCCCCTGAGAGCCAAGGGCCCCTGGGCCACTGGCCCAATGGCTCCATGCCCCACCCGTTCCACCAATCTGTCCGTGTCCCTTTTATGCCCATATATGGAGATCTGTGTCAGGCATGCCCAAATATGGAGTGTTGTGATGTTAGAACAGGCCAGCTCCATACTGTATATATGGAGCATGGGCAGGGGCCCTGTGCACTCCATACTGTATATATGGAGCATGGGCAGGGGCCCTGTGCACTCCCTGTGGTGGGGCGCGGAAGGCGTGTGTCGAATTTGAAGTCGGTGGGGCGAACGGTTCTCGAGTTACGCGGATTGCAGATAGATAGACCGTATCAGCCTCTGCCAATAGAGCGTCGCAGTCCCGCCCAGGAAATTATTCTCCGTTCATTTTCCTCATAGACATTTCAAAAAGTATTTATTTAAAGACATTTTAAGCCTCGTACAAAGCCAACTCTTGTCGTGACAACAAACACAATTTTTCGGGCCGAACAAATAATTAGAAAGAAGAAGAAAAAAACACTTCTTTTGTTGTTTTTCTTCTTTGTAATTATTTGTTGGGTCCAAAATATTGTGTTTGTCGTCATGATTTGTCACGACTCGAGTTGGCTTCGTACGACACTTATAAGGTCTTTAAATAAATACGTTTTGAAATGTCTATGGGAAAAATGCATTGGGAATTATTTCCTGGGCCTGGCGTCGTCATGAAAGGGGCTGCGATGCTCTATAGACGCCTTAACAGACGACGTCACACTGATAAGAAACAGCATGCGCGTGCATAAAGGCAGCAGAAGAACACCACCTCTCATAAGATGCAATGGAAAAGTTCTAACTGCACTCACGTGTAAAAAAATGCCCCATCAAACTTTCAGATGCTGTTTTTCTCCCAGTGTGGAGGAAGAATGATTAGGATTTGTATTGTGATCTCTCGCCCTTGAAATATATAATCCTTGGTTTCTGTTGTGTTTGAACAATAATAGCAATTCAAAACAGTTGTCCTCAAAACCACACCTCCAGTCGCTGTCATAAGAAAGGGAGGTGCGCTCATGAACACGGCAGCAGAGCCTATTTTGCACGGCTGCACGCGCACCTGCAGTCCATCAAGTATAATGTATGCTTCGTCTCGCGATGGTGTCGCGCACGCAGACCTCTACGCTCACAACAGTCGCATCTGCGATGCGATGTGAGCTTGTATATCAGCTGTACTCTGTGCGCAATACTGTTGGGCTTTGAAGTATAAATGTCTCCTAGGGTGCACCTCACTAGCCAACTCACAAGAGGAGGTTGAATGGACCGAAACCAGCGCTCCCCAAAACAACAGGTTTGGCGATCTGTTGGGAATTGATTACATTAAAACAGTCACCCGTGCGCCCAGTCCCAATGTTTGTAAACAATTAATTGGTCTATACCAGCAGCAAATGCCAGAAATTAACAGCCACGTTAGCAGGTTTACTACCTGCCAGTTGGTGCTGGCAGAATATTGAATTAAAGGTGCAGTGCAACGGAAATGGTGGACATTTTATTTTGAAGTTTCAAACGGTTTCAAGTTGAAACACCGGTCTGAAGTTTCTGAACCAATCAGAGCAGCAGCATGCTGTGTGTGTTTGTTTACAAGCCAGATAGACGGCCAGCTGTACCAGTTTACTGTTATGTGGCTTATTTCTACCCTATAATGTTTTCAGATACATATTTTAGCGTGATGATTAAGTTGAAACCGAGTAATACACTGTCTGGATGTTATCTTGAATGGGAATAAAAACGGAGGATTTCTGTAATCAATAGCAGCTGTGCTGCACGGATGCGCACATATGGGGAATTAAACGGGTGAGCTTCATTTGTATTGGCTTTTATCGATGTGGGCCTCGACACGTCATCACGCAGCACGTTTTCGTTTTCAAGAAGTAATAAAAAATATATTTTATGGACTTTTGATATAAAAAACACACAAAAATGAGAATTTGACAATTTTTTTGGCATCCATTGTTAGGTATGCCCATATGATGACCACGGATATGGTCTAAAACTACACCTTTAAACTCATTCTGTTTTTGCAGCGATCATTTAGCCTACCTTAGGTGTTCTCTGTCGGGATGGAATCCCATCAAGCACAGCGATGGCATCTTTATCCAGCTTCAGGATGGTGTAGCATTCTGCGATCTTATATTTCACCTCAATCTCTGAAGGCAAGCTCTGTGAAAATGTTCAAACAATATATGGTTCCTTAAAAACAATATTTCCAAGTTCACAGGAATGTTATTAAGTTACAAAAATACAAATTTCCCTTCCGTCACATTGCATAATAAAGAACAATAAAATCGTTAAGTGGTGATAACTGATATTTTCTCAGACTATGGCCCTCATTTATCAATCGAGTGTAAAATCTGCCCCAAATTCGAGTGTAGGATTCGTAGTACACCCACGTCGGGTCGGCATTTACAAAGTGATCGCAGACAGCTGTTTCTTCCTTAATTTCGTTCCGACGTTAATAAATGTGACGGCTGAAATCTATCTGGCACGCCCTATAAAATCTAGCCTCGCCCTCGTTTTTGCGACATGAACAACTGCAATACGACCTGGAAACCATGGTTACAGGGGAAAAAAAGTTTCACCTGTCAAACGAAGTGCACTTTCTGACAATGCGCAGGATTCGTTTGAATCGCAGCAAAGCTTTCTGGTGTGAATGTCACCTAAGTTGCCTTGCTGCCCCCTCCCATACACACACACAGACGCACGCAACTTGTTGTATCTTAAATAAATAAACCTGCATGAATTAAATAAAGCTGTAGGACTACCCTGTCTGTTTCTCCTCTCGCTTCGCTTCCCTTGCTGCCGCCTCACCCCCCGCACGCACGCATGCACACACATATCGCAATTTGCAAGCAACTGTCGCTGTGTTGTTAGTTGTATATTAAATTATTAAAGTCTTTATTCATTTAATATACAACAAGATATATTAGTGAACGAAAACCTGAACCTGTGAACCATGAATTATATAACAAATAGGCACGCACACACGCTGCAGTTTTGCAAGGTGCATCTCCTGTCCTGTCTGTCTCTCTCTATCACTGTGGTCCGTCCGTGACACCGTGACCAATTGACCATGCACGTCCGACAGTCTATTTAAATTGCCTCGCTGTCAACTGTCAATTATATGAATATTGCAGCCAAACCCGTAGCCTCATGTGGCACTGGACATTGGTGGTGGTATGGTGGGCTGCAGGCTGGCTTAGGCTATACTATCTCCGATGCGTTCCCACTTGCGCTGGCACGGCACATTTGGCATTCGAGCGACGCGTCGGGTTTATTAAACGAGGAGGAGATTGCACATACTGTAACTCCAGAAAGACATCGGCCTGCTGTAGATTCGGCTACAGTAGGCTACCCAAGTTGGGACTCTCCGCAGCTGCAGCGCTGCACTATACTATCCAACGTCCCGTCATGGAAATATTTCAGAACAGACAGCCCAAATCCTCGCATAGTATGCGCTCATCATGCAAAACACTGTTTAAATGGCTTACGCATCTAACTTGCAACATTGTTTTTAAATGCGCGATTTTAATTGCTTGCTTGTAAAGTTGGAAATCTCCTACTAATTTCATATGACACAAAGACACATCGTTGATGTATTCCTTTACTTTTTTTTTCTTTTTTACATTTAGCCCATATACATACAGTTTTATATAAACATTGTAGGAGTGAATACATATGTTTCGATGCCTGTGACAGCCTCTCAGCTGGTCAAACAATGCTGCTCCGCTGTTCTACGACAGAAAAACAGGTGAGGACAAAGCGTACGACAGCTCCCGACCAGACGTGAGTTTTGTCTTGGCACAAGATCAAAATCAAACGTTGGCGCAAATGGTAAATGCCGAAAATTGCGGTAATTTCGGCGTACACCCATATTTTGGCGTACGCACGGTTGATAAATGAGGGCCTATAACTGTACCATCAAATTGTACTGTGACATGATCATAATAACCACAGTCGTTATAATTTTGAACTAAACATTAGTTTTAGTTTTTATTAAAATGTCCAGTTTGGTGTTCGATTTTAGGAAATGTACTAGTTTTCGTTTAGTTTTAGGTGGTCTTTACACGAGAATGGTGTTTATAGAAAACGGCAAAATAAAGTATCGTTTGCTGGTGAAAACGCAACAAAGTGAAAACACCTTCCAGTGGAAATCTTTGAGAACGCCGTTTTATGGCCCTCTGGAGCTGGCCAGAGCCTTAGCTGGTTACCTGGTTCTTCTTCTTGTACGTGGGTGACTACTGACTGGTCTATTTGGCAGCCCGTTGCCGCCACCTAGCGACATTATAGCGTTTTCATAAAGTGTGCGTTCTCGTGTAAAGGGTCAATAAAAAATGAGAACGCAACGGGACTTTGACGTTTTATCTGGAGATGGTCGCCGTCTAAAAGAGGCCTTAGTCTTTCCCAGGTGTTGTGAGGAAAAGCCTCGATTTGTAGAAGCTGAAAAGGGCAGGACGGAAAATGCACGGGAAAAACTAAAGCAACGTTGATTTTAGGATTTGGGCCGTATCATCCCCAGGACCATTACCGGGGAAGCACAATTCCATTCTCCATTGCCTTATCGCCCATATTGTGAAACTGTGATATATATTGGAAAATATAAATAACAGGCAATGCGTTAACATCACCCAACCCCATCATCACAGATTCTTTAAAAAAAAAGTGGTTTTCAACCTTCAGGGGGTTCCTCCAGGTGGTCCCCCAGCTAAATGATGGAGAGTTGGTAACCAAATGGACCCTTATAGAGCGTTAACTCTTGAGAGCGTCAAATGAAAATTTGGTTTCATTTGTCTCAAGAGTTTAATTATTGTTCAAAATCGGCATTACTTAATTTACAAGAATCTACACAATTAGAAAGAATGTAGGAAATGTGTTATTTTGATCGTTTGCCGGTTATCATGGAATTGTGGATAAAATCTTATCCAACAACAACAGAATATTCTTTAGTTTTGGGCTCTGAAAATCTCATCAAATGGTGCTCTGTGGCTCAAACGCCTAATAAATAATGGGCCTTCATATGCAAAGGGTTGAAAACCACCGTTTTAACCCATTTGGGGCGGGAACCCCTTTGTGTTTTAAACATTGTTATAATTTAGCTATTGAAAAATAGCAGATCTACAAGCTCATAACGCGCCACCGAGTGGCACGCTACGAGCTTGTAGGTCTGCTATTTTTGAAAACTGGAGGATTTAGGGACCAGTCGAAATTTAGAAAAGGGGGCCCTGGAGGAAAATAGGTGAGGGCCATGTCTTTTTAATTTTAGTCAGAGGGAGGGTGAGCTAATTTTATTTGGAGTCCAAGGGAGGGTGATCCAATTTTGATAATAAAATAGTCCGGGTTTTATATATATATCTAATACTACAGCTTTTCTGAATTAAAGTACAACTTTGGTCAACGATACCCCTCTGTTGCTTTCACTTGGTTCTTCCCAACAGGACCGGTTTTCATTGTTCCCCCTGTCAATCATTGTGCTTGGCCTATCCAAGTGTGTAAGTACACACTACTTTATTTTCTCACATATTAAAAACGCTAGCAGATTAAAGTTAGGAATAAATAATACTCAGGTAAATGTGATATTAATTAATAGGGGAGGGTGATTCCTTTTTGTTTAATCACCTGGGGAGGGGACTGGATTTTTATTTTCATTCACAGGGAGGGTGATGGTATTTTATATCAGGACACATACATTTCCTCCAGGGGTACCCCCATTTAAATTTCGACCGGTCCCTTAGAAGATTTTTTTTTAATTTTGAGGTCAGGCCTAAATGGGTTAAAAAGGTTACATTAGGCAGCGCAAATCAAAAAAAGACTCCTACCTGTGCCTGCATGTTAGAAGCACCTCCACCCGTTGATGTCCGAACTTTTGATGTCTTGCTGATGACCTTCTTCTGCTGCAGTGCCATGCTGTATTTGCAGGCTGCGTTGCGGTACTCCTTGTCATGGAAGATGGCATCAGCGTGGTAAACCAACAGCTGGTACTTCTGGGAAGGAGAGAATAGTTCTCTACAATAAAAAAAACAGGAGAAGGATATTAGAAGTCAAGACGGAGAATCGGTTAGCTCAACTGTCTGCCGAGCCAGCCTGACGGCGTTGCCGCGGGTTCGACTCCCGATAGATGCACCTAGTTCTTGCCATAGATGTGTCTTTAAATGTTCTGATGAATTGAAAATGGAGGACCCTGATGTAAACAAGTCTTACACAATAAAATGTGTATCATGTGTTTCAAAGCAGCCTGTCTTCTGTAAATGGGCTGATCATGTTGGGACTGATAAAAGTACAACAGCTATAGTACTCTGTTGTATTGCTTGGAAGGGGAAACAAATCAAAATCATAGTTACAGCAAGTGAAACACTACATATATAAATAGGCAACTCACGTATCCAATATATATTTATATTTTAGGCAACCGTGGCTATCTTTGAGTAGGCCAATAAAATAACGTTATAGGTGAATTTGCACTGCATTTCTATTCCCAGTGTCAGTGACATACACAGTGATGGAAATAGGATTTCAATGTAATGGGTCCCGGGACCCAGGGGTGGTCTTTTAGATGGGTCCCAGCCCAGGGGACATGTTATGAGTCCTACTTCAACGACATTAGAGTAGGCCTACAGTACCGAGTACAGCATTGCATCCCAGGAACCCCCGGAGCCGGAGGGTAACATGATTGCGTCCTTTCTCAATGTAGTGAGGATGATGCAGGATACAGGCTATCATTTGCATCACTGACTGCATACAACTACTCCTTGGAGAACAGGAACGTTGTGCATGTATTATTAACGTTTGTGTTACGAAATGCGCTCGCTTTGTCAGTATTTATGTCTGTAACACAGTGTTTACATGGGCTAGAGCAGCAGCATCCATCCACGGCAAAAGAGAGAGAGAGAGAGAGAGTTTAAATTCCAGCAAATAAACGGACCCCCACACAATCATTGTTGATAGTACTTACGGGTTGTTGTTGCTCATGGTGAGCAGCAAACTGCTCATGATCCGGACATTGGAGTGCAGTCCCGCCGCGGCCATGTCCCGTACATGATCTATCACGTTCATAGTGGATGGATGGATGGATGGATGGTGGGAATAAATTAAATAAAAGGTTCTGCTGATCTTTTGGAACACTGACTGTTGGGTTTGTGTGATTTCGTTACGACAGCTATTGACGTCGTTAGCTAGCTTCAGTTCTTCTCACTGGTGGATCCAATATGGCGCATGTTTTTAAAGTGACATACACACACCCCACCCCCCGCGCGATCGAGCAGTCAGCCGTTGGTGTCTCAAAAAACAGATCTACAAGTCAACAACGCATCGCAAATTTCCTTGACTTGTAGATCTGCGATCAAGATCAATTCAGTTATTTATGACGATTATAGAGCGTCGCAGTCCCTTCCCCTTTCATGACGACGCCAAAAAGTATTTATTTAAAGACATTTTAAGCGTCGTACGAAGCCAACTCGAGTCGTGACAAATCATGACAACACACACAATATTTTGGACCAAACAAATAATTACATACAAGAAAAACACTTTCTAATTCTTTGTTTGGCCCGAAAAATTGTGTTTGTTGTCGTGAGTTGGCTTTGTCCGCGGCGTAAACGTCTTTAAATAAATACTTTCTGAAATGTCTATGAAGAAAATGAACGGAGAATCATTTCCTGGGCCCTGGTAGGGGGCGGGACTGCGACGCTTTGATTGATTGAAAAATGTATTAACAGTTTGCAGAATTACAGTACATTTCAAGCACAAACTCAATACAAAGGCTGTTAACTGTGAGTGGAGTGGACGACCCAATTAAGCATTACACTTGTTTCCAATAGGGTCCACAATGTTCAATTCATCAAAAACATTTAGAGACGTACAAATAGACACTTCTATATAGACAAAGGACAGAACAGGAATTCATCATAAAGGAGGTAAAAAGGGAAAAGAAACATATACAGTGAGGGAAAAAAAGGGGTGGGCGGTGGGGGGGATTCACGTTCAGCTCCGTTCATTTGTTTGTTTTCCTTGGAGGAGCTGCGTTGGGTCCCCAAGTCGGCTCCGTGGCCATACCTTGAGTTGGCTCTATACCGTATCTTCTATTATTTCCTAAACAGTTGGTAAATGTTATCTGTTTTGATTACTACTCGTTTATATGATGTGTTTGTTGCATGGTATTGTAAATATGTGTCTTTCTGTCACTCACACTCACTAAATGTTTCAATGAATTGAATACCAATTAAGGAGGAGTCCAATTATGATCGAAACTAGGGCTTTCTTTTCAATCCTTTTTAACATTGTTTTTATTTTAAACTGTACTGTACTTGATGTGCTTTTTCTGCAAACTGTTAATAAAGTATTCAATCAATCAATCAATCAATTAATCAATCAATCAATCTCACAATCGAAAAAGCCTGATTTGCTCAGAGCTGTGATGTGTGTTCATTTGATGAATTGAACAAGGTGGGCCCTCTTGTAAATGCTTTATTGGGTCGTCCACTCACAGTTAACAGTTTTTGTATTGAGTTGTGCTTGAAATGTACTGCAAACTGTTAATAAATATTATTTCAATCAATCAATCAATCAATCAATGTGATCCGGTCTGTTCCTATGAGCCCGCCTTTAACATCCGGTAAAGGTACGCGCTCTCGCATGCGCGCACACACGCACACGCACACGCACACACACACACACACACGCACACAATTCAATTCAATTTCAATTCAAAGGGCTTTATTGGCATGAGAAAACATACATTTACATTGCCAAAGCAGAAAGCACAATACAACAATACAGCAATACAATCAAAACAAAAAAGATGTACATTTGAACGTCAGAATCTTCAATAGATCAATTTCTATATTGTACCAAGATCACTGGATGCAGGTATAGTGCAGGAATATACACAATGATTAGTCTTTAGGGTGGTTGTGTTCCGTTTGATATCCTTCTCCTATCACAGCAACTCACGAATCTTGCTGCTGTGTTTGCACATTGTTGTACTTCGCCCAGCAGATATGGGAGTTTTTTGTCATTGGTCATGTTTTCAAAATCTCTGTGTGTGGTTGTAATCTGTGGGAAGTATGTGTCTCTGATGTCTTGGTACAATGGACAGATGGTTAGGAAGTGTAGCTCGGTTTCCACTTCATTTTGTGTGCAGTGGGTGCATAGTCTGTCTTCTCTCGGGATACAGGTCTGCCTATGACGGCCTTTCTCGATCGCAAGACTGTGTTCACTGAGTCTGTACCTAGTTAGGATTTTTCTTTGTTTTGGGTCGGTCACGGTGCTCAGGTATTCTGCCACTGCGTATTCTCTGTTTAGGGCCAGATAGCATTCTAGTTTACTCTGCTTTTGTGTTGCTTCTTTCCAATGTGTCAGGTAGTTTTCCTTTTGCTGTTTTATAATTTGGTTTAGTCCAATGGGTTTTCTATCTCGTGGCTCTGTTTGTGTTTGTGCCCGGAGTTCCAGGGCCAGCTGGCTGAGGGGGCATCTCTCTAGAGTTTCGCTGTGTGTGAGTGCCTTGTTATGGAGTGCATCTAGGTCGCCTTCTTTTAGGTGGTTGTAGAACTTAAGTGCTCTCTTTTTTATTTTGATTATGAGTGGGTATCGTCCTAATTCTGCCCTGCATGCATTATTTGGTGTTTTTCGCTGGGTACGGAGAATGGATTTGCAGAATTCTGTGTGTAGGGTCTCGGTTTGGTGTTTATCCCATTTTTCAGGGTCATGGTTTGCTAATGGTCCCCAGATCTCACAACCATAGAGGGAAATTGGTTCTATCACAGAGTCCAGTATTTTAAGCCAGGTTTTTATTGGGATGTCTATTTTGATGTTTCTTTTGATAGCATAGAATGCCCTTCTTGCCTTGTCTCTCAGGTCCTTTACAGCTTGGTTGTAGTTCCCTGTGCTGCTGATGTTTAGGCCAAGGTAGGTATAGTTTTTTGTTTGTTCTAGTGGGATTGTATTTAGGAAAAAATTATGGTTTTGGCGGCTGGATCTTTTTTGAAATATCATGATTTGAGTCTTAGTTAGGTTCACTGTCAGGGCCCATGTCTGCGAGAATTTGTGTAGGAGATCAAGTTGCTGCTGTAGTCCTTCCTTGGTTGGAGACAGCAGCAGCAGGTCATCTGCGAAAAGTAAGCATTTGATTTCTGTGTTTGCCAAGGGGATGCCTGGAGCTGTAGATTGTTCTATCGTTTTTGCTAATTCGTTGATATATATGTTGAAGAGTGTTGGACTCAGGCTGCATCCCTGTCTAACTCCTCGGCTTTGGGGGGAAAAGTCTGTGTGCTTTTCGCCTATTTTAACTGCGCATTTGTTGTTAGTGTACATTGATTTTATGATGTCATAGGTTTTCCCCCCAATGCCACTTTCCAACAGTTTGTACATCAGACCCTCATGCCAAATTGAATCGAATGCTTTTTTGAAGTCGACAAAGCATGAGAATAATTTGCTTTTGTTTTTGTTTATTTGGTTGTCAATTAGGGTGTTTAGAGTGTAAATGTGGTCTGTGTGCGATATTTTGGTAGAAAGCCAATTTGTGATTTGCTCAGGACATTGCTTTCTGTGAGGAAGTTTAGAATTCTGTGGTTGAGGATCATGCAGAGGATCTTTCCGAGGTTGCTGTTTACACAGATCCCGCGGTAGTTATTTGGGTCATATTTGTCTCCACTTTTGTGGAGTGGCGTTATCAGCCCTTGGTTCCATGTGCTGGGGAAGATCCCAGATCTGAGCACGATATTTAGGAGTTTTAGTATGGCCAGTTGGAATTTGAGGTCGGTGAATTTTATCATTTCATTTAGAATACCGTCTGCCCCACAGGCCTTCTTGGTTTTAAGTGTTTTTATTTTGTCTTGTAGTTCTTTTAGGTTGATTTGGGAATCTAGCGGATTCTGGTAGTCTTTTATGGCTGACTCTAGGTTTTGTAGTTTATATTTTATTTGTTTTTGCTCTTTGTTCTTCTCGATTGGGCCAAAGAGGCTAGAAAAATGGTTCACCCATATATCTCCATCTTGGATGGGTAGTTCGTCCTGTTTTAGCTTATTAAGTCTGTTCCAGTTTTCCCAGAAGCTGTTTGTCTGTATGGAATCCTCAATATCTTGCAGTTGGTTTCTAACATGTTGATCTCTTTTTTCTCTTACTGTATTCTTGTATTGTTTCAGTGTTTCCCCATATTGGAGACGTGTGTTGTGGTTGTCTGGGTCTCTGTGTTTTTGGTTTGATAGTTTCCTTAATTTTTTCTTGAGATTCTTGCAGTCATTATCGTACCATTTGTCATTCTCAACATTTTTTCTGGCTTTCCTGTTTGATACTTTTAGGTTTGCTAGTGAGGCTGTTAGTTCAAATATATGATTGAGGCCTTCTACTGCCCTGTTTACACTTTCACTGTTTTTTCCAAAGGTTTTTTCTAGGAACTGATCCAGTTGTGATTGGACTTGTTTTTGCCTAATAGCATTTTGGAAAGCTTCTGCGCTATGTTCATTCCATTTGTAACGTTTTCTTATAGTATGTAGTTTGTTTGGCGTTCTTTGTGTCTGTGTGTTGATCTGTTTAAATAGGCTGTGGTTCTGTTGTGGTCTGACAGGGGTGTTTGCGGGCTGACTGTGAAAGCTCTGAGAGATGCCAGGTTTATGTCAGTGATAAAGTAATCTACCGTGCTGTTTCCCAGGGATGAGCTGTATGTATATCTACCGAAGGAGTCCCCTCGGAGTCTACCGTTAACGATGCTGTACAGACCCAGTGAGACAGAGCTGTAGCAGTTGTGACCCATGTTTGTTTGTTGTTTTGTCGTGATTGTATCTCGGGAGACATGTTGGGGAGCTGATGTTTCCCCCTCCTGGTAAGTGTTTGTTTCCCTGTGTGTTGACACACACACAGTCACGGTCACGGCCACACAGCCAACTCAAGGTATGGCCACGGAGCCGACTTGGGGACCCAACGCAGCTCCTCCAAGGAAGACAAACAAATGAACGGAGCTGAACGTGAATCCCCCCCACCGCCCACCCCTTTTTTTCTCGACCCTCACTGTATATGTTTCTTTTCCCTTTTTACCTCCATTATGATGAATTCCTGTTCTGTTCTTTGTCTATATAGAAGTGTCTATTTGTACGTCTCTAAATGTTTTTGATGAATTGAACATGGTGGACCCTATTGGAAACAAGTGTAATGCTTAATTGGGTCGTCCACTCACAGTTAACAGCCTTTGTATTGAGTTTGTGCTTGAAATGTACTGTAATTCTGCAAACTGTTAATAAATATTTCAATCAATCAATCAAAAACACACACGCACACACGCACACACAGTCACACACACGCACACGCACAAATACACGGTCACGCATACGCACATACACACGCACACGCACTGTGACGCACGCACGTGCACAGCGCACACACAAGCTGTTTCCGTATCCACTGGGCTGCGCATGCGCAATCATAACCCCCCCCCCCCCCCCCCCCAGCAGCTGAAGCTTGTGTCAAAACAGAGGGAAACAACAGCCAGCTACAACACACTGCTAGCTAAAGGACGTCACTTCCATTTCATACTCTTTTTCTGGGCAGTTTGGCGACAGAACGTTTGCTTTTCTTTTTTTTTTTTTGTTAAAGTCCACTATACCATGACTGAACAATCAGCCTTACTTCTTCGAAAACAATTGGCAGGTAATATAAATGGTTGAACGAATGAATAAATTGACCACCAAAACAAAACAGCCTAGCTATCCCAGCCAGTGGGCTACATATGCTAGCTAGCTTGTAGCAACGCAAAGGTTTACCCCCAATGGACTTTTTTTTGTCTGTTTATTGTCTTATACCGCCGCAAAACACAACTAATTGTAGGTTGTTTTTCTTTCTCTTGAAACATTTATGTTTCGTACATCCATAATGTTTTTTTTTGCCAGAATTAAACCTGCTTGTTGGGTAACAATGCTAAGAGTTCACCCCGATAAACGGGTTAGCAGATTCGACATTAGTTAGCAAAGGAACAAAGGAATAATCAGTGCAGAGTCCCCCATCTGTTATTGTTGGAGACTTGGACTAGCTTAATGTTTGATTTTCAAACTAAACATTTTATTGTCAAACTGTGTGTCTCTGATGCCAACTGATAATGGTCCACCTGCACGTATAGAAGACCTGAAGACCTCTCTAGTCTAGCACAGTGGATCCAACCCGCATTGTCAAGGGTTTGAGATGGAACTCCATTGTTCTGACAGTAGGATGTGATTGAGGATAGCATTGTTGTCGTGTTGTTTCTCTGCATTTCTAGTTTTCTGTTGAATATTTATTATACTGATATTAATGGGGGATAAAATGGTCCCATCCGATGTCATTTGGTATTGCTGACCTCAGTTTGGCATGGTTCTGGCTATATCATCATAGGACACATTTCAGACTAGAGCTCAGCGAGGTTCATAATATGTTATGTTGTACACATTGGGCAGTTTGATTTGTCTGTGTGCATTAAAAAAAATACTTAAACCTATTTATACAGATATGGAACTGGTTATTATTATTTTTTAATACTGCCCGTTTGTGGGTTTCTAAAATATCAATAACGAGGGTTGACACTAATATAAAGTCTCAGAGGCACTTTTGTATGTTGCCCAATGTTGTATGTTGTAGCATGTATGTCATGTTCTAGTTTGTTGGGTCATGCCCACTTGCCTGACAAGTAAATCGTCCATTATGAAGTGATTATAGATTTGAATTACCGTTCAATTTTAACACTTAAAAAAAATACTTTCTAGGACTGATTTTATAAAAACAAAACAAAAAACTGTCATACCTCAAATTGAATGGCAAAATCCATACAATGGATTATGACTATGGGTTCACACTTGCTATTTTATATATATTTTTCAGCAACAGTGAAAACAGCACATTCTAGGTAAACTGTGCTTATTATTTTACATTCTACATAATCTACAGAACGCTCTGGCCAGGTTCAGGTGTTTAGACACGGATATCTCATGCTGTTTATAGACGGAACTTGCCCACTTGGTAGCTCCTTTCGGAACCCTACGTTAAAGTTTCTGACATTTTGATGACTTTATGTAGGGTTCCTTCTCACCGAATTCAAGCGACATGGGATGCAATCTGATTTCCCCTGACTTAGCCCTGTGCTGCGGTGTGGGTGTCACGCTGACATATTCCAAACGAAGCATATGAACGCTATAGGAGACAACGAACCATCTGACCCCCCCCCGCGAACGGCTCAGAAGCCGTTAAGTATTTTTAATGTTTGTACGACCGTTTTGGCAGCTCTGAAATTCTCTCTTGTTGACATCCCATTGTACCGCCTCTCGGCATCTCGGTTGGCTAGCAGCGCCTCCCTACGCGCCTCGTAGGCGCAGCTAGCCAACCGAGATGTCAACAAGGAGGGACCGAAGAGAGAATTTCAGAGCTGGCAAAACGGTCGTACAAACATTAAAAATACTTAACGGCTTCTGAGCCGTTCGCGGGGGGGTCAGATGGTTCGTTGTCTCCTATAGCGTTCATATGCTTCGTTTGGAATATGTCAGCGTGACACCCACACCGCAGCACAGGGCTAAGTCAGGGGAAATCAGATGGCATCCCATGTCGCTTGATGCCGGTGAGACCGGACCCTACGTGGTAGGTCCAAAGGAGCTCAACCCGGGGGGTCCGGAGACGGGCTACCCACTTGGGCAACCTGAAAGCAAACTCCACCTGCCCCGAAAGTTTTATTTACCTAGGGCAGGTGGGCTACCCTTTGTCAACGGCTTTTTCTTTTTCCTGAAATATTTGCAAAACCACATCCATGAGGGTGTACGGTACTTTTATCTTGCTATGTTATGTAGGCATTTAAATTCACTGTAGAGGTTTTGTTAATTTCTCCCTTTTTAATATTTTTTGTACCTAACCACTTAACGCCCATATACGTAGTGCTCTAAGCAAGATCCACTTTACTTTTCCTCTATTGCCAAATCTCTTCCCTGAAAATACCTGATCTATAATGATGAATGAATAACGATTCTTGCTCAAATGTGATTCTCGATTTTCCTCCACAAGAATTGAGATCACGATTAAAATGTGTTCGATGAAAATATTTATTAAAAAATACATAAACATAAGAGTAACTAAAGTGCATTGGACAGCCAACTAGTGCTGCACCATTCTTCACAAAATGAGATTGCATAGGTAGGTGTCTGAATCTAGATCTCGATGTTTTTTTCGATTAATTGTGCAGCACAGTGCATTGTACCCTTGTAGACTAGATTGGCTTTTTTCACCGAATGCTTGCCCCAGAAAAAGGACGCCAGGTGGTTTAAATGTGTGTGTTTGTTTCAGAGCTCAACAAGAACCCAGTAGAGGGCTTTTCAGCGGGTCTCATAGACGATGAAGACATTTACAAATGGGAAGTTGTCATCATAGGACCACAAGACACCCTATTGTAAGTCGGAAGATATTTACAGAGAGCGTTAGAGATATTTATAAAGAGCGTTAGAGACCGACACATATTTGGGTTGAGAATCAATTCCCATATACAGTATATGTCTGTATGTGCGGCAGTTTCTCACCCTTTCGTCATCTTCTTTTTCCTGTCACAGTGAAGGTGGGTTTTTCAAAGCATACCTCACTTTTCCTTATGATTATCCTCTACGACCTCCCAAGATGAAGTTCATCACTGAACTCTGGCATCCAAATGGTAAACACTCTTAACATGCTGTCAGGCAACACTTGTAAATGTTCAGTATCATCATCAGTATCAACATTCAGCATCATTTTTTCCTCTATGATTTTGTTCTCTCCCGTTTCATTAACTGGACTGGAGTGTGTGTTGAAAAGCCCGTTACTTGGTAGGCTACTTTATATTTTTGCGGGTGGGCGGGTCGTTGATTAACACGCTGGCCGGACAGAACGGAGGTCTCCGTCCTGTCGGATGTGTTAAAAAAAACTATCTAAATCAATTATTCCAATTCTAACCAAAGATTGTGTTTTTGACGGCCCGTCGTTAGTTGCGTTAAAAGTACTCATACCTCCGTTGGTTGTCGATCCCCTCGGGGGTCTTTTGGCCACATTCTATGCTATCCATAGATATTATAAAAAATAGATGCCTCACTGGCCGTTGCAGTTAATTGGCGCGACGTGTATCCCAAGGCAGGAAGTCAAGTGGAAGTGCAGTGCTGAAGGCTTAAAAAAAATCTTTACAAGACAAATGAACACAAACAAAGTTATTAATACAACATCAGCGCCAGGGGGGCTTAGATTACTAACAGAAAACATTAAAGAGTGAACACAAAGCAACATCTTTCTTATTTAGAAGTGTTGAAGGCATTTGCTGAAGGCACGCTGCCAAAGTGACGTCACTCACGCGACTCCTCCATGTCTCTCGCTGTCACTCAAGGGACTACTGGCCAATCACAGCGCGTCTTTTCCGGGGACTTATGTTACGCACGTGGAAGCTGCTCATTGAAGGCAGATGCTTTGCAAGGAATCCCGGGAAAATTGTGACACGCGCCTCAGAGCCGGAAAGGTTTATATGTGATGTCTGATGCTGTTTAGCACAAACCAAAGATGGCGTCGTGTCACCTTGAAATGGGCACTGAAGCTGCAATTCGCTGGGCGCACTGATTTCATGGTTCCAAGTACCCCTGGGCGATAAGAGTGTTGGTATATTGTTTTGCAGGGCGGGTTGGCTCCCGTGGCGGGACGGGGCGGGCTATGAAAAAAAAGGCCGGCCCGTGCATCACTACTACTAGGCGCGTAAATCGCTACCCCTCTGAAAGCACCTTTATTGTTACAGGGAGATCGTCGGCACACTAAACTGAACCGAGTTTTCCAAAAGAGAGAAACATTTGGTCCAGGTTGAATGTCGCCTTCCGTGCAGACATTTTAGCCACTGCCTTACGGTGAACACACATTTCTGCCTCGCTGGCTCAAGTTGAGGGTGATGGTGTCGCAGGTTCGAGTCCCAGACCCGACGACCTTTGCTGCGTGTCACTCCCCATCTCTCTCTCTCTCCATTTCCTCTAGTCTACTGTCCTGCATAAGAGCCCCAAAACAAATCTGGAAAAAAAAATATATAATTTGATCTTGTATTGATATTCAATACATGCAATTCAAATAAAATAAAGCAGTTTGAAGTTATTTTAGTCGGTAATAATATAAAAAAATAAATACAAAATTATCCAGTTCCCCTTTTCAAGATGTGAGAGTAGAGCTTTTTTTTTATGTGAAATATTAAATACATGTTATTGTTCGTATTCACAGTTGCAAAGAACGGGGATGTGTGTATCTCAATTCTGCATGAGCCCGGAGAAGACAAGTTTGGCTATGAGAAACCCGAAGAGCGCTGGCTTCCTATCCACACAGTAGAGACAATCATGATTAGTGTCATCTCTATGCTGGCTGACCCCAACAGTGACTCACCAGCTAATGTGGACGCTGCGGTGAGTTTTTTTAAAACTTTTACTTTATTCAATGTACCGAATGAATTCCTATTTTCTTTTATATTTAAAACAAAACACACACACACACACACTAAGTGCAGGGACGGTCCAAAGCTCTAACCTACGGAAATCAAAATGTAAAATAAAATAAACACTTAATATTCTAGATTAGACTCCAACTGCCACGGTCAAAGGACATACTGTAAGAAGTGAACAAGCTAGTTATAGTTTATGATTTTAAACATACACTTGGGAGCACAAAATGGTGCGCGGACTCTTTTTATTCTTAAACATATTTTTTGTCCAGCACCCAACCTAGTAGGGTTTTAGATGTGCGCGTGTCTTTTGACTGCTTTGCAACCGCTTTCTCAACGAGAATCTCACACTGCTCATACAGAAAGAGTGGAGGGAGGACCCTAATGGTGAATTCAAGAGGAAGGTGGCTCGCTGTGTAAGAAAAAGTCAAGAGATGGCATTTGATTAGGAGTGATTCTCAATAGCTACAAGTTCCAGGGTAAGTAAATGTGTTTTTCATAAATTAAAGCTGAATGAAATATGAAATTTATATTGACTACTTGCTTGGTGAAAAAAAAATATATATATTAGGGCGGCGGTGGCTCAGGGGTAGGGTGGAGGGGTAGAGTGGCTGGATGGTAACCGTGAGGTTTCCAGTTCGAACCCGGGCTCCCCCAGAGTTACTGTCGAAGTGTCCTTGAGCAAGACACTGAACCCCAAATTGCTCCCGATGTGCTAGTTGGTGCCTTGCATGGTTTCCGCTGCCATCGGTGTATGAATGTGTGTGTGTGAATGGGTGAATGTAATGCACAATCTCTGTAAAGGGCCTTGGATAAAGGCGCTATATAAATGCACCATTTACCATTTAGGATTGTCCTCCTGTCCCTCTTTTTTTCAGTTAAAGGAAATGCCTTCAGAGGGAAAATTTCTGCAAAAGGCTTTTGCACCCCTTTCTTTTGCCAGTCAAAGGAATTGGTTGGCTCCAACCATTTGTTGTGAAAGGTTAACGTTTTTTGCAAGATGAGCCATTTTGTGATCCCTACCAGCGAAATTTGCCCATTTCCTACCTGGAAGTGTATATTTAATTTTATTTATTTTGAAAATATAATGATGTAAGATATGTCACTACTGTAAATTAACTTGCTTTTTTTATCTGCTGCTGAACAGTTTCTACTTTATACCAGGTTTCTTATGCAATTTAGTGGACATAATTGTGCTAGAAAGTGTAAAACAAATGAAAGACGGTTAGCATAAAGTCTTCACTAAATCTCTTTTCATCATGACCACCACCATAATTAACTTAGGCCCCCGTTTTCAACACTGTCACTTAATCACTGCTGCCTTTTGTTGGCACCTCCTCGTGGAGGTATTGCGCTCCATGAATATTTTGGTATGCTTGTGGTTTTTAAAGGCAAAAGCCCAGGATGTTTAGAAGCCTGTCCTGTTAAACAAAAACAGTAGCAACGTTCCAAATTGGGCAATTGGCACATGAAAAAGTACTCGAGCTAGTCTCTTTCTGGAAAACGGGCACCACAGTTTCCTGTTATTTGCAATTCATGTGATCGATTGCAAATCACTGGGGAAGAAATTTGCATTGAAGTACCTGCAAATCCCTTTTTTTTGTTGCTAATATCAAGTGCCCCCTCAAGTAGTTTGCCTGCATGACTTGCATTCATATTGGGTTGTGATTTTCAACGTAATTTGTTTGTGCTGGCATGGCTAACGAATGATACTACTGCTGATGCCAACTTCTCAGAAACGGCAGGAAAAGTCATCCGTAGGACAGGCTTCTAAAATGACTGACCCTTCCCCTTTAAGACCTGGCCCTTGTTTGATAATCAAGATGTCTATTAATGATCATGTCCATATCATTTTCACCATGTTAATCCTAAACCATGGGCAACCAAAAAGTAGCGTGTAGGAAAAATTAGCCTAAACTGTAATTATTCTGTGGTTCACTGGCATCTGAGCTTACCTCAACAAGTAGGACAAGAAGTTTGAAGAGGATTGTGGTTGTTTTTCGCTGTTTTTCGCTACATGGGGATTACATTTATGGGCTCCGGCATAGATTTAGTTTAGACTCTTTCCTTTCTTTGTGGTGGTACATTTTGGCTTTCAATCAGTGTTAGTTAATTATGATACGTATAATTCACATTCACTCATAGGTATAGATTGTAGACCACATTTGGATCAGCTCAACATCTTCCTATAGTCCTGAACATGTTAATGCACCAAGCCGTTGGTTGCTGCTGTATTCTTTAACATTAATCATCTTATCTTAAAATGCCTTTTTCTTGCTTTTTTCCCCCCTCGTGTTTTTTTACATTTAAAATCGGGTTGTAATTCAAAAGTCTTGCACCTATTTCTAAATTCTACGGTAGTTGAATCTAGTAAAGTATTATTTAGTGGAAATGGACATAATAGTGCTGCAGGTAGGTTTTATTTTAGAATAATATGCACAATCATTGCTTGAAATTGGTTTGAGTGAGAGCAGAATACCAAGAACTTTTATTAAAGTCTGCTTTCATTGATGGTGTCGCTGACTGTGTAAGCCATAATAACGTGTGTATATATATACTACCATTTTAATCATCTATAATAATGTACATACTGTACCATCGTCATATACTGTATGATGGCGGTATATACATTTATGGCACATGCAATGAGGTTTGCTGTGGGCTAGTCTCATATAAAAATTGTAGCATATACCATTGTAAGTACATTATGAGTGGATGTGATGTGTACACTACAGTACGTATGTTTCAGTTATATTTCATGAAGGGTCATTTAACTGCTGTTAACATTACCTTTTACTATACGTTTTCTAACTTACCATAACCTCCTCTGACCGGTGTTCACTGTATTTGCACAGACTCGGTGCGCTTGAAATGTCATTAAGCAATATGCCCTGAAAATGGTGTGTCCAGGTAACCCCCATCCTAACCCCCATTCTTAGTTTTATTTTATTTTTTTCCATTTTATTTTAATGCAATGTATATTGGACATGTTGCTCAATAAAAATGTGTATAAACTCATGTCGACTTTGTGGTTGTAACTTTGTATCCGTTTAACATTTTAGACGGGCACTTAAATGGGTTCAAGTATGTTCAGAGGCACCGTAACTGGAAACTAGGGAGTCGTGTCAGATTTCAAGTCTGGCTTCATTTCACAGTAGTGGGACCTGTTGCCCGAAAGATATAGGCTACCCCATTACTGCATCTGCCATTAGTTATTGTCACAGGAGTTCTGTGATGCATGTATGAAGGAAATGTCGACGTAGGTGAAATGATGAGAAAACAGGTTACTTTTGTTGAGCAGCTAAAAAAGGAAAGGCTACATGGGAATACTCACTATTTTGTACGGTAAGACTAATTCCGGTAATTCACATCAAACTGTACACAGTCCTGATTATATTTCCATTTTTCAGATCATTTTAAATCATTTTTATTTTACATTTTTAGGTCTGTGGATTCCAACCAGAGATGTGAGGAAGGTAGGCTAGTCCAATGTTGGTTAGAAAATGTTATAATTTAAGGTTCATGGTCATTATCTGTTTAGTAGCCTACAGTAACCTATCACATAAGGCTTCTGCTGACTGCTGTACAAAAAATTGTGATCTCTACAATTTAGGCATTTAGCAGACACTCTTAATCCAGAGCGATTTACATTAAGCATCTTGCTTTTGAATATGTTTGCAACAGGCTTTGCATGTTTACATAGTCGACGCCTTGAGATCCAAAGACCAGCACCACGGCCCACTGCATCGGCTGATAATCGAATGAAGACTATACACATTCCCAAAGCTATGATGATGACTGCACCCTTCTTACAGGTTGGCATAGCTTTCTGGAAGGTAGTTAATTGTGTGATGGTTGATTGCGAGTGTGACAGTATACATTTTGAATAAGAGATTTGTCCTAAAACCAAAGTGGTAGGCTCTTAATTCCACCAGCTAACAGGGTGGGAAACTATTTTTTTTCCCCCAAATGTACATTAAATGTCATGTGCATAAGCAAAAAGTTGGGTAAATTTAGGTCTGATGATATTGTACACTCAGAGTAAAATTAACTTTGATTTTACAATATACTTTGGGGGTCTCAGAGATATAAATGGCATGTCAAACTGGGGGTCCTTAAAATTAAACGGGTTGAGAATCACTGCTGGAACCGGAAAAAAATCTTCTCTTATGGGGCTCCCTGACATATCTCTTCAAATGGGGGTCCGCAGGCTAATTGGTGTCAATTTGGGGGTCCTTGACATGAAAAGGTTTGGGAACCACTGTTCTAAACTACATCAGGTTTTGTCTCCGTTTCAGCACCCAGCTCTTACAACTGGACAGAAACGATATCTCTACAGTATTGCAAATGTCTACAGCACAGAGCACATGCGGAGGCAAATGAAACAACACTATATTAATGTCCTACACGCGTGTGTTCAATCAGGTGTGCTATTTATTCTTTCACTCATTTAAAAATAAAGGCTCATGGCTGACCTATTGCTCATCTTTGTGTGTGTATTACATCTTCTAGGTCAGAGCGTGAGGAGGTGGAAGACTGCTTGGAGATCATCATGAAAGCCTGATGTCTAAAAAGGATGCTGAGAATGATTTGGGATGTAGGACGAGGCCACAGGGCCAGAGACTGAAAAGTAACACTAGGCCGTCCAAAGTCATCCTTCCAAAAATCCCCAATTAGTGGTTTGGACACCCAGAAACTGGAACCTGGGGGGGAGGTCTGCCACGTCCGTCCATATGAAATTTGTTTACGTACCGTATACTACATATTACTTATTGGTATAGCTTTATATATATTTATAGCAGATTCTCCTACCTTTTCATGTCAAGGACCCCAAATTGATACATATTTGGCGGCAGACCCCCATCAGAAAATATTTTGTGCCAGGGGCCCCCCATAGAGAAGATCTGTGTGAAAATGTTCAAACGACAAAATATAGCAGATCTACAAGCCCACATGTGTCACAATCAGGTCGCAATACAATTACACTGTTTTTAATATGTGCAACACATCAGTAAGTTTGTAGATTGGCTATTTTTAATAGCCAATAAAGTCGCCTATAAAACAGTTTAAGTGGTTAAACTGATTTTGTTGTTGTCAACTAATTTAGTTTGCGTCCCCCTGGAATCATGGACCCCTGGGGGTCCCCGGACCCCACTTTGAGGATGTGGCGATGCAATAGATTGATATTATCCATGCTATTCAGTATTAGAATAAAGGTTTAAGTTGGAAACGTTTTAATTAATACTATTAGTACTTTTACCTAAACAATTACAATTGATCCTGTTCTTTGTTCGCACTGAAAGATTTTAAATAAAGTAAAAACAAAAGGGAAATTTCCTCAGCAGTTTTTGTAATGAGTTCCAATACTTCGTAGGGACGGATGATAACTCTATGATTGGCTGGCTAGTTTGTTACCAGGCAACCGAACCGCTGGTTGAAATCAGACTCATCCATAGACATGCGTATGGTTGTGATATCGAGATGATATGTTTATGATAATAATGGTTAATTAATGCCATATATGAGCTAAAACCTTGGATACAGCTGAAGATATAGGCCTATACCTACATATCACAAGGCTAAAAACTAGAATTTCCTCAAACAATTAACTAGGGATAGGATACTAGGATAACGCAGATAAAGTTGGGTTAACCAAACCACCCGAAGTCGAAGAGAGAAGGTGTTCGCGCTCCCGTCCCTCCCGGCTATGGGACGTATTGTAAACTCGACCTGTGCACCTGCCCAGTGAAGACGTCTGCCCCAACTAAAGTCACACGGTCTTTGTCATCGACAAACGACAACAATGAAGTGTGTCATTGAAGGAAACTGTGTCAAAGGTATATTATATTATGTAGGCCTATCTGAGAAATATTTATGTATTCTTTTTGCTCAAAGTTTAGTTTTTTCAACCACTACAAATAAGCCTAGAGGTTCAAGGTTGGATAGCTAGCTTGCTGCTGTTGTTGGGATTGGGGATATGGGGAGGCTATACTAAAATGATCCTGGAATAGATAAAGATAAAGTATAGCAAAAATAAATACTGACAACTGTGTTTATGCCTTTTCAGCATTTGGAAAAGTTATCCATGCCCTGTCACGAATTGGGGATGAATTATGGTTGGATCCTATGGTGAAAGGAGTGAGTGACAGACAACAATAACATTGATTATTGATTTCAGGTGTATTATTTTGCTGGGAACGCGACTGAACAGATTTTCTGTTGCTCTCTCTGTCTGTCTTCTGTGTAGGCTATATGAAGATTTCTTTTTAGCATAAAAGTGTATATTAAATACAGATATTTAAATGTTCAGATACTTGTGTAATTGTAAACAAGTCTTAGTGAGTTTTCCGGTTTTATCTTCGTAGCAGATTTTGTATTGACCTGTACTTTTGTTGAAATGTACCCATTCTACAAACTGTTAATACAAATTTCAATCAATCAATCTCTCTCTCTCTCATCCCCTTTCCCCTGATCTTGAAGTTGGCAGTGAGGTCTGTGAACTCTGCCAATTCTGCATACGGCTGCTTCCTCTTCTCACCTCTGTTCTTCCAGTACTACAGCGTAGGAACACAACCTACACAAGACTTTGGAATTGTCAAATGCAAGCTAGTCATGAAGGTATATATAAACAACACCGGCAGCATTTGATGAGGGAAGACTAATAATAATACAGCCAATTATTATGGTTCATCAAGGCAAGCTAATGGAGTCAGGATTTCTGAAGAAGTGCAATTCTCAGGCTCAGCCAAAGTAAGAAATCAGAGAACCTATACTAATAGGTCAAGTTAGGGTTAGGGCAACCTGGGTACCCATCGGTAAAACAGTCTGCCTTCTTGAGAGACTATAGGGTTAGTGTCACCTGTTGCTGATTACCAAGAAGCAGGTAACATTTGTACATGTCTTTGGTTTCACGCAGCCGGGGATTGAACCTCAACACTGAGCTGCTGAAGTTAGTATGGTATGAAATCAGTGGTAGTGCTGGTAGGCAACATTAAGATTATTAAAGATGAAATTATGATTATTATACAGACAGACAGAATAATCACTATTATCCCCATTTTACATTATCACATACATCATTTGTGATTGTAATCTAGCCTAAAAGCGGTTTGTTTGTTTGTGCTTTTAGTCAGTGCTGCCTCTTTTCCGGAGCTTGGGTGCCATAGAGCGCAACGTGGAGCGATGTGAGATATCCATCAATCCAGCTGGCAGCAGAGTGGTATTCCAGTTCCATTGCAGGCATGGTAGGGGACACATCACATGTTGTCATTCAAAAGGCATTCTACACTTTTGTTTAATTCAATTATACTTACCCTATATGAAAGTAGGCTTAAAGAATATTGAGAGAAATAGTATTCCACTGAGATGACGAGGTATAACCTCTCAGATGCTGCTCGATCTTTTTTTATGTGTAAATAAAATAGCTAATGTATAGATTTTCTGTATACAAACCAAGTAAAGGAATCTCCAGTAGATGGCAGCAGATAACTGCCATCTGTTGCTTTTATTTTGAACACAGGCATCACCAAAACCTACAACCTAGGTTTCCATGAGAGTGAAGCTCTGCAGGCAGTGTTTGCCTCTCACCTGTGTACCAACGTCCTGAAGGCCCAGGCCAGGTGAGAAGTATAGAAAAGAAAATATCAAGTTTGTTTATTTTAGATCCCTCAGTGACTCCCTTAGCAGTCACTATTCTTCCTATGTAATGGGGTCAAACAGTACAATTCAAATCTTTTACAATCTTAATCTTTTAAGTTTTAAGTTTGAATATAGAAAGCCTGTATCCTAACTATTGTTGGAAAGGCGTGGCATCCTCATTGTACCCGGAGGTTATGCGGGAACGCCTACTGAGTGGCAAACAACTACTTTCCGGCCTTGACAGCCCATACTGTACATCAAAAAAGAAAATAAATACAAAATCTGATTGCATTAAATGACGTTAAACTCACTTTGCCACTCCATTTGCCACTATGCATGTGCAGTTGTGCACCCTCTATAAAACATGTATGCAATCCCTGTACCGTAATGTATGGCACATGATTACATTCATCTTCATTGCTAACCTCTCCAGGCTTCTTGGCGACATGGTGATGCACTTCCCAGTGTCCCAGGAGGAGATCACACTATCCATGACTCCTTTAAGAGTCATTCTGAGAAATTACGAGGAGATTTCTTCACCCTGCAAAGCTAATGGTTTCTGTTTAACTATTAACACAATTGATGTATGTATTATTTCCACAACATTGTGAGAAGCAGTACAGTAAGACGAAAAGCAAATAACACAATGAACAAAGCCTGTATGTGACCGTAGTCTCCTTGGGTTACAGGCCACATGAAGATGATGTACACAGAAATGTCTTTACACCCCAGAGAGTTTGACTACTTCCAGGTCGGAGTGGACTCAGACATAACGTTCTGTCTGAAAGAGTTGAGGGTGAGCAGGTTATATTTGGATGGTCCCCTTTTTTTCCGTCACATGAGCCTGTTGAGCGTGTGTGCAATGTGTGTATGTGAACACATGTGAGTGCCCATGTCTGCAGGCATAGTAATGTGTAACTAAGGAGGCATATTTTTGGTTCTGGAATCAGGAGGAGACTCAAGTGTCCTGAAGACTCTCCGACTCTGTATAGTTTTCCCATGAATCTTCCCCTGCCACTAGTACCTTTTATAGCAATGGTATAATATGTAGGTGAAGCCCTATCTCTGACCTCATCCATTGCGCCAGACTTGGTCACATAGTATTTGCATCCAGGACTGTGGATGCAGGGCATATTGGGGTATTTACTTTGATCTATTTTCCATCATATAAGAAATTTGAATGTATTGACATGATCCTACGAATGTCTGTATCTAAAAAAATAGGGGTGTTCAAATGATAGTCTGCTGTGAAACATCTATTTAAATTAGTTTATTTTATTTTATTTTTTTACAGACTGCAGAATGTCCAATTCAAAAACAAAATACAATTCTGCACAGGCTGTCAAGGACGGCTTGTCTTACGTAATGTTTTGAATACAGTAAAGCAGGCATTGGTGGTCATTTGGAAACTTGGTAACTCGATAAAGTGTCCTTTTCTTAGTCCAACTAATGCCGTAATGAGACTTGACCTGCATCAACAGCGTCAACCCTTTGACCCCAGTGTCTAGTCTATACTGGCGTTCTTCTTATAGGCTACCCACTGTGAGATTTCTCATTAGCCCTGTCTTTAACTGCTTCTCCTACTTGAATGGATTCCTGCTAGCTTGAAGCTGGGTTTTAAAGGGATTAAAGAGCAGTTCAGTCTGGGTGCATACTTAGTTTAGACTAGTCATTGGTTAGACATGGGTTAATCCATTTTGGCCTGACCTCGGGAAAAAAAAATCTTCTAAATGCCCAAGACAAATTTCTCCTCGGAGACAAAGGCTATTGAATTGAATTGAATTGAATTGAATTGAATTGAATTGAATTGAATTGAATTGAATTGAATTGAATTGAATTGAAATCCTCCAGTTTTCTGAAATAAATATATTCACGATTTTTCAAAAATAGCAGGGCGCGCTATGAGCTTGTAGATCTGCTATTTTTCAATAGCTAAACTATAACAGAATATTTAAGGTTAAGGGGTTATGGTTAGGTTTAGGTGTGCTGCCCCGTGGGAGGTTAGGTTTAGGGTAAGGGTTTGAGATAGGTTGTAGTTGTAGGACTAATGACTGGTCTAACCAAATGACTAGTCTAAACTAAGTACTGTCTAAACTAAGTACTGCACCCGTTTAGTCCAGTCCTTATCAGTTTTCAAAAATAAATTCTTTGGTTTGCAGGGGTTGCTCTCCTTTGCAGAGTCACATGGCCTGCCCGTGTCTGTCCACTTTGGGGCTGCAGGAAAGTAAGTCCTACTGGGCCATGATCTCACGTTATCCTAACGGATAACGTGAGTGCTGGTATTTATTCCTTCACAGTGGCGTGCACAGCCATTTAGAGGGGCAGGTGCTCAAGTGAAAAAAGGGCACCTTGTGCAGCGCGTGGAACCGGCCGGTGGCCTTAATAGTGTGAGATTTATAGATTTTAAATAATATATTAGAAGCTTTTTATCAAAAATTGATCAATGTCACCATGGTCCACATACTGTACAATGTACCAAAAAATAAAATAAATAATATATTTTTTTTCCAAAGGGCACATTGCCAAAAGGTGCTCTAGCACCCCCTAGTGTCTATCTGTGCACGCCACTGGCCATGATTATTATTTACTAGAGTGCCTGACCAGATCTCACATTACAGTGATCAAGGAGAGTCTGTGCAGACACCCAAGTAGCCCACATCTCTATACGTGGCATTCATGCATTACTGATACCAGTCCCAGAACTACCATATTATGAATACTGCTAAAGCTATCCTTTTTAGTACTTGGCCTATATGGAGGAAAGTATATTTAATTATGCTATAGAACAAATTGGGTAAATTATTTGTATGCACAATTATTTTCCATAGATATATGTATTTAGTTTTGAGGCAAAAGCATACCAAACATTTAGAATGTGAAGTGACCTTTTTTTTTTTTTTTTTTTTAATCAATAATAATGTCAGTATGGTATCAATACTATCAATAATTTTTTTACTATAGGCCTACCTTCAATATGTACTATAATAATACCAAGCCCCAACAATTACACATGTGCCAAATGCTCAAATGTGTCTGTAAGGCCTCACTCAGACCTTTACTGCATGTTGTGTGTTGTGTAGTGTCATGGCCGTGTAGTGTCATGGCCGCCCCAATGCATTTCCAATGGAAGTCACATGGTTTGTAGTCCACATTTTGGACTACAAGCTGTTGTATGGCTTTCGGCTGTGTTTCGACTGCGCCCCTCCCCCTCATACAACACAAGTGTTGTGTCAGACCATGTGACTCCCATTGGAAATGCATTGGGGCAAGCTGTGTCACACCCTTTGTATACAGCAAGCATACAGCAATCTGTTGTAAAGGTCTGAGTGAGGCCTAAGACACAGCTCTTGTTGTTGCGCTCTCTCTCTCTCTCTCTCTCTCTCTCTCTCTCTCTCTCTCTCTCTTTCTCTCTCTCTCAGGCCTGTGTGCTTCAGTGTGGCGGACGTGGTTCTGGAGGCCAGCGTAGTGTTGGCTACTCTTATGGACCCTGATAGCAGAGGCCCGTCTCAGGCCACAGAGGACAACGCCCAGGGCCCGACTACACTCAGGTAACCAACAGTCCAGAAGGTCCTGGTCCCCCTCAACAGTAACATGTGGCTGATTTGGAGGTGCCCACTTGTGAAGCCCCAAACAAGGACACACGGGGCTTTCATCAGCACCACATTTCAACACCAGGTTTCTATTCAAGCATAAGCTACAACGAAATCAGCAGTTTTCTAACAGGCTGGGTTGGCCAATCCGGGAAGTTCATGCGTGCATCCCCCAACACACACACACACACACACACACGGATTCAGTGCATCTTCCACAGAGATGCAGACGGATACAGATATTTTGGGACTTTCGGTTCTGGACAACAGCTGTTCACGCACTAGGCAAGGCAACAGTGCAATTTAACCCATTTAGGCATGACCTCGAAATTTAAAAGAAATCTTCTAAATCCTCCAGTTTTCTGAAATAAATATTTTCACAATTTTTCAAAAATAGCAGACCTACAAGCTCGTAGCGCGCCACTCGGTGGCGCGCTATGAGCTTGTAGATCTGCTATTTTTCAATAGCTAAAGCATAACATAATGCTAACACCAAAATGGGTTCCCGCTCAGAATGGGTTAAAATGAATACAGATTATAATAGATACAATTAAAATAAGATAAAGTAGCATATGAACAAACCTTTGATTAAAAAAAACACAGCTCATTTAAAGCCCAGGCAATAAAAACTTAACTTAAAAAAAAAACTTAAAAAGAAAAAATGCACACGCACACATACACATACACACACACACTAAAACACTTAACTTAAAAAAACTTAACTTAAAAAAAGAAATCTTAAAAAAGAAATCTTAAATAAAAATACTTTAAAAAATAAATAATAAAAAAAGAGAACTTAAAAAATTACGTAATTTATTCTAATTGTTGTTATTGCAATTTACGAGCTGCGTGCGCTTCCCGCGTCCGCGCGTCTTACTTGTGTAGATACCATGTTGTCGCCTTGCACAAAAAAATAATTCCACACTGTGTAAACCTGTGATGTGACCAAAAAAAAGATGATTCTGATTCCTTCCGGGCTTCCGGCCCGTTTGGCCATTCGTGTTGGTTCATTTAGCTTCCTGAGTGAGTGAGTGGGCGTAGTGTTACAGCATCTCTCAGCCTTGCATCTGTAACGGAGCTATATATGGGGCAAGCGGGGGCTATATGAGGGGGGTTGGATCCCTGGCGGTTTGACAACCCATAATCCCGTCATCTCCACCCACGCATCGCAGCCCTGGTTCATGGGTTCCGCTGATGTCACGGTGCAGCGCTGTCTGTCAGCTCAGCTCTCTCCTGACCTCGTCCGTATCCTCTCTAAGTATCTCTGCTATGCTCCAGGCTGGGAGTTTTCAGAATTAGGCCTCACTCAGACCTTTACTGCATTGCTGTATGCTTGTTGGATGAATGTTGTGTAGTGTCATGGCCGCCCCAATGCATTTCCAATGGGAGTCACATGGTTTGACACATCATTTGTGTTGTATGAGGGGGAGGGGCGCAGTCGAAACACAGCCGAAAGCCATACAACAGCTTGTAGTCCAAAATGTGGACTACAAACCATGTGACTTCCATTGGAAATGCATTTGGGTGGCCATGACACTACACAACATTCATCCAACAAGCATACAGCAATGCAGTAAAGGTCTGAGTGAGGCCTTAGTCCCAGACAGATTGTTGCACATCTGGGTCATTCATAGATCTTACTTTGCTGTAAAGTGCTGCTGGGCGACTACGGAGAACGACAGTGACCTGCTGAGCAGGCAGTATATCTGCTCTTGTGAAGGGCTGCACAAATAATTGGCTGTATATTGTAGCCGTAATATTGGCCACCTCATTTCCATATCGCTGGAGGATGCAATTTATAGAGGTTGACAGATGTGTTGCAGACTACTGCCTCCAGAATAGATCAAGGTATTTTAGTGCTATGCAGAATCCTCCTTGGCCTACAAATCAAGTGGTGCAGATGGAATCTCTCATCTTAGTAAAATGTGACCACATCCTGGGCATTTGGTACAATTTAGGCATTTGGCAGACGCTCTTAATCCAGAGTGATTTACATTAAACCCATTTACCTCTAGCATTAATTAATCCCTCGATCGCGTACTGCCAGGGTTTTATCGCGCGTAACACTTACTTTGAAGAGCCAAATATCCGTAATAGCATGTTCCTGTGACAAACTGCTGTGTGTGTGTGGTGTCTTCACCGGTTGTTGTTCTCTCGGTCGATGGTGGATCAAGCCGACCGCGAGTATCACAGCGCCTGCTACAGGCCGTTGAAAACGCTTGTCTGGCCCAGAAACTGCCCCTCAATGTCGTTTCTGAGATACGGGGCTTTCGATGCAGGGCTTAGAATGGAAGTGGATGCGCGCGCATCTTCAAAATGGCCGCGGCCATTGTGTGTTTTGTGTCCCAGAGTATTGTTTGCGGTAGCAACATCAGCTAGCCATCGAAACCGATCAAAAAGCGATTAAACAATTCGAACACGAGAAATTCACGTTTGGCGGAGCAGTTAGAAAGAGTAGGTTCTCGTGTTCCATGTGTTCGGCAGGCAGCCGGTTAAGCAAGAACAAAAAGCATGGCAATACATCACATACATAAAAAGTAGTTATCATTAATCATACGTAAGCTAAGAACGTAACATGTATAAAGGAACTATGCATGTATACGTTATAGTATCTAAGTCTACTTAGATAGCATCTACTTAAGTCACTTATAGTACAAGCATCAAAATGTTATCTTGATCTTTGTATATTTCATACATGTTACTTTATGTAGGGTATCATTTGATGTTCATGATGCTGTTTTCTTCGTAAGAAATAGGCCGTGTCCACACATTTGTGAAGGCAGTTACGGGCAAACATGCTGAAACTTTGGAAGCCAATAGTAGATAGTACTTGATATTTGCATGGATACTGACCACAGACTCACAGATCCTGACCACTCAAGTTAGTAGTAGGCTGCATTCAGTGTCCAGTCTGATATCAAGCTATCTTGATGTGTCACTCACCTGATTTCACTCGGAGCCAAAAATCCAAAGTATCCTTGTCTGAGGAAGAGGAAGATCAATGTCTAGACATTTAGGGCTCCATTTTCGTCACCGCTAAAGCCCTTATCCCTAAACTTCTTTGCCTTTTTTACTATTTTGAAAAACATTTTTTAATAGTTCAACTAGCCAATCTACATTGACACGTTGTGAGCTTGTAGACTGGCCATTTTAACTATTCAAAAATGTTTTGCAAAATAATAAAAAAAAAAAAGGCAAAGAAGTTTAGGGGAAAGGGGTTTAGCGGTGACGAAAATGGATCCCTTAAAGTCTACGTGATAAGGAAAATCCACTGACGTTGATGTTCCATTTCAGGCCAGACAGGCTGAACCTTTTGTTGGCTTAATTATTAACATGATTTTATGATTTAAAAAAAAAAAGCTGATGTTTCAGACGTTTTCACGTCTGAAACAATATCATCTCGCTATCTGCTGTTTGTTTCAGGAAAATCTCATTCTACAGATACCATTCTAGCAGATCATATTAGGAAGGAAGTAGATATGAGAAAGTATTGTGGTAGGGTTGTGTTGGATCTTCAAAAGGCTTGAACCGTAACGCCTTTGAAAATATCCGTTTGAGCAAACGTACGGCCCTGACTGTAACTGCCCCCTGGGCTTGGTTAATGGACATTAATGATGAGACAGTAGAGTTTCCAAACTGATGATGATGATGCTCTTTATTTTGGTGAAGCACCAAAATGCACCGTAAAAACTGCAGAAATATGACAAAATATAATCAACATTAAAGTCAAAATACAGTCATTAAACATACAGTTTAGCCAAAATAATCTTCAAACTTGACAATAAACACAATGGTATATTTCTTAATCATCATAAGCCAACTTAAGCTATAAAATGACAGACATGAATTAACTCTTGTAAATATCCCTTAGGAAGACACGTGTTGCATTCATTGTGGTGTGGCATTTAAGTCTTTACATTTGAGCAATAAAAAACGATCTTTTTAACTATACTTAATATGAACACACACTCTTGGCACTATGAAATCTTTATCTTACAAACCTCATTCCGCCTTCCAAGGGGTGTTAAACATGAAATATAAACGTTATTATAGCTGACAAGAGTTCGTTCTGAACTGCATGCGCTGCCGCCATCTTGTCTTTCGATGAACTTTCAACTCTAACGTCACCTTGTATACCTGAATGCCCAGAAAGGGCATGGGCCAACTCTGCCACCTAGTGGACAGTTTTAAACCACACATAACCCAGAGCTGCTCAGAATGTAGTCATTTACACTCCCACCAAATCCTGCTATGATGAAATACAGTTATGAATCATACAGGAATTCTAGATCAACAATTGACCACTCTTTTCTTAGACCTGCAAAAATGTGTAGCACAATACAAAAGTCATTTAAACCTCTCCCCTTTCAGTGTATCAAAGATATGTAACGAGCGTCTCTATCACTCTCAAGGAGGTTGAGTGTTGTCATAGTCATGTGGATTGTAGCATTTACGTATTGCAACTTCTCTGAATTTCTTCCACTCCTCCCACCGTAGCTTCAAGTTGTCCAACTGTGGTCCGTCCTGACGAGTTGAAGGTTGTTTTCTCCTGTCGACATTGAAGGTGAAAGTGTCCTCTTCGAAAGACCGCTGAAGGCCAACTGCATGCTCCGTTAGAATGGCACCCTGTTTGAGCTTCCGACGTTCAGTGGCTGTAGCTCTTTCGGAGGGGTCTACGTAGTCCTTCCAGTTGAATTTGTGCAGATGTGGGCTCTCTCTTTTACACAAATCCTGTGCTTCGATGATTAGTCTATTGGCTTCTTCAAAAGCTGAGACACTGGTTAGCTCTTTCTGTCGAATGTAGTCACTGGGGAATTGTATGAAGCGAACATCATCCTGTGACTCATACTTGCCTTTGTTGATCCTTTCGATGAGGTCTGACTCCAGGGTTTTCAGGACGTCAGTCGTTGATGGGGACGGCATTTCCTTTACGGCAACTCGGTGCACAATACTCTGGGTTCCCTGTCGCTCTGGATGACGATTCGATGTGCCTATTATGCTCCAGCCAAGCTCCGTTCGTTGTGCAAAGGGTTCGTTTTTGCTTCCTGTGACAACTTCAATAGGAGCTAGCGCTGCTGGACAGTCACAGCCGATTAACAGTCCCACCTCACAGTCTTGAAGTGCTGGCAGCTTGTCTGCCAGGTGTTTGAGGTGAGGCCACTGTAGTGCTGTTTTCCAGGTTGGGATGTAAGACTTGTCCACTGGGATGAAGCTACGAGTGTAGGCTTGTGGTACGCTGACGTTGTTTCCAGTTTTCATTGCTCGAACTTGTAGACCGCTGACACTCTTACTCATTATGACTGTGTCAACAGCTGTCATTGTACTGAGTCTCAGCTTCGCTGGTTGACCTTCCACATTCAGCTTGTCAATCAGATCTTCAAGGATGAATGTTGAATCACTCTGTGTGTCGAGCAGTGCATAAGTAAGGACCTCTTTATGTGGCTCTTGCGTTGATGACACGAATACTGGGACGATGTTTGAGGTGGTACTGGCAGGACCAAATCTTGTCGTTGTATGCGATACTACCTTGTGGATTTCTTGTCTTTGATCGTTCGTCGTAGCTGAGTCACTCTTTGTTGCTTCTATTGGCCTTTGTGTTCTCTCTTCGTGGAGACATGTTGGATGGCGACGGCTGCAGGTGTTACAGGTGTGTCGCCCTTTACATTCTATACTTTTGTGTCCTGACCTCAAGCATCCAAAGCAGAGATTGTTTTGATGGATGTATGCCTTTTTATCTCCAATGGTTTTTGATGCAAAAGTGGGGCACCTCACAATGCTGTGTGTTTCTTCCTTGCAGACAGAGCATGGTGGTTTCGCTTTACTGGATGAATCTTCTGTCTCTGGGGTGTCATCCTCCTCTTCCATGTTTGTGTAGAATGCTCTGGCTCTCTTGGGAAACTTCTCTTCTGTAGTTTTGGAGCTAAATAGTAATGGGGAAGCAATGGGGTTGCAGGCTATCCGGGCCTCTTTGTTCAGGAACGCTGTGAAACTTGCTAGACTTGGATAATTTCCAGACAAGTCCAGTTCATCTACTACGATTCTGCTCCACCTTCGTACGATCCACTCGGGGAGTTTATTGAGCAGTTTGTGATTTTCTTCACAGTCGTTTAGAATAGCCAGACCTCTGACGTGGGGCATTGCCTCTGTGCATCCTTTTAAGAAGTCAACAAACTCTCTAAGTGCAAAGGGGTCGTTTGCGTTGATCTTAGGCCATCTCATGAGCTTATCTCTAAAGGCCTTCTGTATGATGAAAGGATTCCCATACCTCTCTTGCAGGACTGTCCATGCTCCTCTGTATGCATCCTCTGAGTCCCTGTAGAAGAATCCCTCCACAGCCTTGCGTGCTTCTCCATTAAGATACATTTTCAGATAGAACATCTTCTCACTTGGTGGGAGGGGCTTTCGATCGATCAGGGCAATGAATGTCATTTTCCAGTCAAGAAACTTCATGGGGTCACCGCTGAATGTTGTTGGTTCTGGTGCAGGCAGTCGGTTCATACTTAATGAGCTTGCGATTGCTTGGGCTAGACTGACAGCCTCTTGGTTGGCTGACACCCCAGGAGATGCTTGGTGAGCAGTGTTTGTTTCTGGGTTATTCTCTTCTTCGTAATCGCTTCCAGAACTGTTGTAGGCCCTCACACGGGCTGCTGCTACCTTGACTCCTGTTTCTGCCTTTAACTGCTGTAGCTTTGTCCTCTCCTTCTCCAGCTTCATTCGAAACTCCGCCTCCTTCTGCTTCATTGCTGCCAACATTCTAGCCTCTTCACTCTCTAGTGTGTGGAGATGTTCTTGTTGAGCCTGGATTTCTTTCATGGCCTTTGCTTCTTCCATCTTAGCTGCAAGTTCTGCTTCTGCATCTTCTCTTTTGTTCGAGTTATTTGAGTTATTAGATTTTTCTGAAATGGTTTCAGTCTTTGTGTGACCGAAGACAGACCCATACTCATCCTTATTTAGTCTAATTCTCACTCTGTCCTTTTCCAGTCGGTCATTAAATTCTTCTTTAACAGTCTCTCTTCGTAGACACACAAGATCATTAATCTCGCTCGTCAGAGTGACACATGCTTCCATCCTCTTGAGGATCTCTTGTGTTGGGGTCTGGTTCTGTATAATTGACTGATAGTCAAGGCAGACATCATCCCGACTTGACTGGATGTCTTGGTTCAATTTATCAAGGTCGTCTACAGTGCAAAAGGCTTTTAATTGAATCCTATTTTCCCGTGCAATCTTCTTCCATGTGTCATAAGCCTTGTTAAATGATTTCTCTTTTTTCTTCGTATCCTTGTCATGCATTTCTCTTCCTTTCTCTGTGAATGTTCTTTGTCTTGTACTTCTGCTCTTGTCCTCCTCTTGTGTCTCTACTGTGTTGCTTACTTGTTCTCCGTTGTCTGACATCTTGTTCACTTGGTGCTCTGAAGAGGACTCACAGGAAGGGAAGGGTCACACAGAATGGATGTCTCTGGTCGTCGTGTCGATGATAACTCGCTGGTCTCATATCCAGCAGTGAGTTTTTACTGTAACTGCCCCCTGGGCTTGGTTAATGGACATTAATGATGAGACAGTAGAGTTTCCAAACTGATGATGATGATGCTCTTTATTTTGGTGAAGCACCAAAATGCACCGTAAAAACTGCAGAAATATGACAAAATATAATCAACATTAAAGTCAAAATACAGTCATTAAACATACAGTTTAGCCAAAATAATCTTCAAACTTGACAATAAACACAATGGTATATTTCTTAATCATCATAAGCCAACTTAAGCTATAAAATGACAGACATGAATTAACTCTTGTAAATATCCCTTAGGAAGACACGTGTTGCATTCATTGTGGTGTGGCATTTAAGTCTTTACATTTGAGCAATAAAAAACGATCTTTTTAACTATACTTAATATGAACACACACTCTTGGCACTATGAAATCTTTATCTTACAAACCTCATTCCGCCTTCCAAGGGGTGTTAAACATGAAATATAAACGTTATTATAGCTGACAAGAGTTCGTTCTGAACTGCATGCGCTGCCGCCATCTTGTCTTTCGATGAACTTTCAACTCTAACGTCACCTTGTATACCTGAATGCCCAGAAAGGGCATGGGCCAACTCTGCCACCTAGTGGACAGTTTTAAACCACACATAACCCAGAGCTGCTCAGAATGTAGTCATTTACACTGACTGCGTTAACGGTGCATCTTTACAGTGGGTTGGGTCTTATCTGGGGGCCAGAGAACAAGTGGTAAATGTCAATTGCTAAGAAATAAAAAGTCTGCACACCTTTTTCTGCTCCCGGAAATATATTTATTGAAAGTGGTAAAGTTTCGGGCCGAAGCCCTTAATTCCTCCTCAGACCTTCGCTCAAAAATAAACGTCAACCTCACCTCAGCCACTAAAAGGTGGCGTCCCTCAGGGGGAGCATTTTAGGTCCTCTCTTCTTATCGTGTTAATGGCATGACGTCGGCCTGGGGTTTTAACCCGTTGCTTTCGAATTATGATTCAGCTCTCCGAGTCTCTCATTACTTTCTGCTGAGAGGTGGTAAATATAAGAAAACATACTTTCTCTTCTCAGCATCTAGTAACTACAGTAGTTAATAGAACCCTCCCCTCTCTGTCTCTCACGCACATCAATCTGAGAACCCACCGTCAGAAAGGAAAGGAAAAACAGCGCCCTCTTTTCCTTTGCTTTAGACGGAGTCAAAAGTCTGTCTACACGGAAGCAAAGATTTGAGTTTAAAACGTTTGCTCTGAAAGAATATATATTCAAAGGTTTGCACCACATTTTCCCGATTTTTCAAAAATAGCAGATCTACAAGCTATGAGCTTGTAGATCTGCTATTTTTCAATAGCTAAATCATAACATAATGCTTAAAACACCAAAAGGGGGTTCCCGTTCAGAATGGGTTAATTGGCTTTACTGTTCTCAGGTGTGGAGATGCTGTGGAGACAGAACCTGAGCCTTCTTCCCTCCAGGACGTCCATCCCGTCGTGGCTGACTTGGTCACGTCCAGCCATGGAAGCCAACCGCCCAACCAACCCGCATCTCTTTCCAGACAGCGCCGCACGACAAAGGAGAGATGCCAAACACCCGGCTTAGCTCCCTGCACCTCTTCTAAGGTAAGAAAGGTCTCCCATGGTGTTACTTGTGAGTTTCAGTTCGAGCAGCGCGCTGTTTCACGACCCGTGAGTCCCATGGGGACCACCAGTGGTCCTTGAGAGGGGGGTCCCAGGTGGCCCCCGGTTAAACCTAAATGATGGAGAGAGCGGTAACCAAATGGATCATGCATAAAATGAAACCAACTAGAAGTCAAAAGTCAAAGTCATACGATTTGTCACACACGTGAAATTTGTTCTCCGCATTTAACCCATCTCTTGGAGCAGTGAGCCGCAGCCGTGCCGCGCTCGGGAATCATTTGATTAGTAGATTTGACCCCCCAATCCAATCCTTTGATGCTGAGTGCCAAGCAGGGAGGCATTGGGTCCCATTTTTACAGTCTTTGGTATGACCCGGCCGGGGATCGAACCCCGACCTCCCAGTTTCAGGGCGGACACTCTAACCACAAGGCCACTGTCTGGTTGTCTCTAGTCTACACGATTAGAGAATTTTCATTGATATGTTATGCCTGTTATCTCTCCTATATGGATTGTAACCAACATCGATACAGCATGGAATTGGGGCGTCTGTGGCTCAGGAGGTAGAGCAGGTCGTCCAATGATCCATGGGTCGGCGGTTCGAATCCCGGCTCCTCCTGTCTACATGTCGAAGTGTCCTTGGGCAAGACACTGAACCCCAAATTGCTCCTGATGTGCTGGTTGGTACCTTGCATGGCTTCCTCCGCAATCGGTGTATGAATGTGTGAATGTAATGCACAATCTATGTAAAGCGCCTTGGATAAAGGCGCTATATAAATGCACCATTTACCATTTACCAATTGTGGACAACATCTCATTCAACGACAACAACATATTCTAAGACAAGTTGTGGGTCTGAGACGGCTAAATGTCATCCCCAATGGTGGTCTGTGGCTTAAATGCACAATAAATAATGGACCTTGACATGACAAAGGGTTGAAAACCACTGTTCTAGACTAGAGTATTTGCATGGCTTGTGGGGTTGAGTGCCAAAAGTACCAATAAAGACTGCTTTCAGACTTTCAACTGGAAGCGGGCCCAGATCGCCATAATGCCTCACCGTATGAGGTGCGACGATAATGAAAGGACGAGCACGGTGAAAGGGAAAAAGCCATGCCTCAGATGTCCGGGACGGTCTTCCCTTTGATGCAAGACCTTAGTTTTCTTCGAGTTGAACAGTAGTTGGACCACACGACCTGCTGTACGCCTCTTAGAGTTGAACAGTATAGTATAGTTGGACCACACAACCGGCTATATGCCTCTTAGAGTTGAACAGTATAGTATAGTTGGACCACACAACGGGCTATATGCCTCTTAGAGTTGAACAGTATAGTATAGTTGGACCACACAACCGGCTATATGCCTCTTAGAGTTGAACACTATAGTATAGTTGGACCACACAACCGGCTATATACCTCTTAGAGTTGAACAGTATAGTATAGTTGGACCACACAACCGGCTATATGCCTCTTAGAGTTGAACACTATAGTATAGTTGGACCACACAACCGGCTATATGCCTCTTAGAGTTGAACAGTATAGTATAGTTGGACCACACAACCGGCTATATACCTCTTAGAGTTGAACAGTATAGTATAGTTGGACCACACAACCGGCTATATACCTCTTAGAGTTGAACAGTATAGTATAGTTGGACCACACAACCGGCTATATACCTCTTAGAGTTGAACAGTATAGTATAGTTGGACCACACAACCGGCTATATGCCTCTTAGAGTTGAACACTATAGTATAGTTGGATCTACAAGCTCACAACGCGTCGCAGCGCGACGCGTTGAGAGCTTGTAGATCAGCTATTTTTGGGGAGCAACCCAGCACTCTTTTGCTAGTGGAGATGCGGTGTAATGACATGGATTTCTAAACAAATTTGTTCAACGCAAAATGCTGTGTTCAAGTTCAGGAGACTTCGTAAAAATAGCCTGAATGCTGCCTTTCCGGCATGGCATGGAAAAGGAGTGGCATTTGCATTTCTTTCACCATTAGGAAATGCTGCATTCGTGGTCTGGAAAGGGCAGTTGTTTTACAGACGGGTAAAAGAGCAGGGGATGAAGCTCCCTTTGATGTCTATGTACTGTATGTATGCATGTCCCTGCTTGTCAGTGTGTTAAACTGTTAACGTTCTGGTGCAAATGTTTTCCCCACTTTAGCACGAAGTACCATCCATCATGTTGATAGGTTTCGCTCCAATTACTTTAAATCCCTACAAGAGGTTAATATAGCTTCTTGCCACGTAGCATTACATAGCTGCCTTTCACAAGAATGCACTTCCATCTTGAATCTCACGTAAACACATTTCAATTCCTTTAAAGATGGCGAACAAAGATTTTTGTATTTTTCCAGTTTTTCATGTGTCTATGAGGTGACAGTACTTCATTAGACACCCTGGAGTTTTTATGTGCAATGGTTTATTAACTTTGTATTTAGGGTTTCTTCCTGGCAGCTGAACCCTTGACAGTCAAACGGGCCAATGAAATAAACAGTAATATAGTGACATCACACTATCAGCCCCTCCTCTAACCCCTCCCCCTTTATCATACAACTACAGCTATGAGTGCGGCTTCAGTTCAGGTGGATCACCGCCCATCACCACCCACCAGGCAAACCAGGCATACTTAATGAACTGGTCCACATAAAAGCATGATTTTAACAAATACTGTACACTTTTTGGAAAAAGTTATTCCTCCTTATATTATAATAATACCTGATGATCATGTTTTAGGGTGGGGGAAAATGGTGGCACTCCATCTTTAAAGACCCACTCCACCCAAAAAATCATATCGTACAGTATATAACAATCCATTTAAAACATGTAATTTGCCTTGTGTCCATTTCTTCTCCTAGATATGCTCCCTGCTGTTTGGGGCCTTGGCAGAGGAGCAGGGCCCTGATGGTGGTTCTGTTCTGGCATGGTCCAGTGACATTGAGGAAGATGTGGAGGATGAAGGTTAGAGCCAACTAAACAAACTAGTTATGCGTTTTAATTTGCCATTATTCTACATCAGAAGGTCACTTACTGGGTGTTCCTCGACTGTTACTTAAAGATAGCTGTGACAGCTACTCTATATCTCCTTGTGTTTTATTTATTTATCTGTTTTTATGTAATGTTTTATAAACATACTGTACATACACACACAAACAGAACATCGAAGTGCTTATATAATGCATTTGATGGTTTTCAATGTTCATTCCGCCCCAGTTTTTTCCCTCGAATTGTATTTGATGGAGCAACAATGAAAATAAATACAAAAGAACAGTCAAGGGATATGAGTCATTGGACACACCAAATCAGAAGTAGAATATTTCTAGTCTTGACTAATATCTCTCTAGGGCGCTTTGAGATACCACACCTCTTTGTTGATAGTAACTTGGGAGCATGCCTGACAGACTGCGTGAGATCTGAGGAATGTGTAGCTAAACATACAAATGGCAACCGTGTTCGTTGTTCAGCATTACAGTATCACTCCCTCCCTGCCTTACGTAACAGTACACGAGAGAGAGTGAGAGTACAACTTTGTTTTAATGAGATTACCGCCTCGGAGGCACCCCGGAGTGCATCTCATCTGTTCTAGAGCAGGTCTTTATAATATAATTAATTCTGTCTGTCAGTCAGTGGATGGACAAGGAAGTCAGATGTTGTTGTTGCAGCATTGAACGAAGACTTGTGTGCCTGTCTCTTGAAAATGAACAAATCCAAACCAGGAAGTAAAAATCCTCAATGTGGCTATATAGTGTGAAGTGAAATGAAATAAAAATACACAAAAGGTAATAAATACTATACTCTTTATTTAAATATTTTACAGATTTGAGAACCTTTTTTCTTTTTTTTTTTACAGAACCTGCATCTGAATGTTTGAACTATTATTATTCACCCAAAAATATGTAGACACATCATGCAGCTCTGGCTGTAACAATAACGTTTGTTTTGGGAGGATGTAGGTAGTGTCTCGGTGCGGGAACACTGAGACTACTAGAGCCACCTGACCGGGATAGGTTTGCTTTTGTTAGGCCCGAAAGGGTCGAAATTTAAAATATGTCTTCTAAATCCTGACAGTTTATTCTGATATACCCATGTTTCTATATCAGCGGTGCTCAATATTTCATGTCAAGGACCCCAAACATGATGTGAAATTGGCCACTGACCCCCCCCCCCCCTATTTTCTAAAATAGCAGATCTACAAGCTCGTAGCGTGGCACTCGGTGCCGCGCTATGAGCTTGTAGATCTGCTATTTTTCAATTGCTAAATTACAACGTAATGCTTAAAACACCAAAAGGGGTTCCCGCCCAGAATGGGTTAAAAGGACCACTTCACCACTTTTCAACCTATCTTCATATAATTGGTCCTCACTAATGTTCATGATAAAATACCACATTTTTTCCCCTACTCAGTCTGTGTCTCATGGGAGGGCTGTGTCCACTAGTGACATGACGACATCGATGGGGAATCCAAGCTAATAGAAACAGCAGGCTTTCCATTCCTGAAAAGTTGTAATCCAATAATGGAAGCCATCGTTCTCACGATAATAACTTTCTCTCTCTCTTTTGTTTTAATGTCACTGGTGGACGTGTTTCTCAACTGCCCACAGCCCTCCTATGAGACACAGACAAAAATGGTGGTATTTTATCATGAACATTAGTGAGAAGAACCAATTATATGAAGATAAGTTGAAAAGTGGTGAAGTGGCCCTCTAAGGCTGCTTACATTCTCCTTTATATTCAGTGTCATACAGTTGGGTGCCACCGATATTGTCCCTTATCATTTGAAACATTTAGGCCTGACCTCAACATTTAAAAAAATCCTTCTAAATCCTCCAGTTTTCTGAAATAAATATTTTCACGATTTTTCAAAAATAGCAGACCTACAAGCTCGTAGCGCGCCACTCGGTGGCACGCTATGAGCTTGTAGATCTGCTATTTTTCAATAGCTAAATTATAACAATGTTTAAAACACCAAAAGGGGTTCCCGCCCAAAATGGGTTAACTGTCCTTTTGCGCAGATCACGCAAACCTCAGCAAAAAGAAAAGGACAATATCGATGGCCTCCAACTGTACGCCTTTGGAATCTGCAATGCCATGCCTTGTTCAGTTACCTCTGTGAAAACCAGGGATAAAGTTCCATGCACAGAAAGCTTACAGTAGTTGTCATATTTGAAAAATATGTCATATTGTAGGCAGTACTAGTTTACCTTATTCATCACGGAATAAGGTAAACGTCCCATACCGATTTCAGAGCATGGGTTTCATCGCTAAGCCTAAACTTCAGACTCGGTGCGTAATAGCAGGCCAATTTAAGACAGCAAGGCGTGACTGAAAAAAATTTCTGGGGAAAAAGAAGCTTTGCGCTTAGTTATCTAGAGCAGTGGTTCCCAAAGTGGGGTCCGGGGATCCCTAGGGGTCATTGAGGGAGTTCCAGGGGGTCCCCAGCTAAATTATTAGTTTGGAACCAAATGGACCCTTATGGGTCTGTAACTCAGAGAGTGTACCATTTGTACACTCTCAAGAGTTAAATTAACACTGATTTTACAATATAAATTGCTGGTCCCAGATATAGAAATGTAATTAAATGGGGGCCACCGAGTGGCGCACTATGAACTTGTAGGTCTGCTATTTTTGAAAAATTGTGAAAATGTGACGTTTTTAACTCAAATCTTTGCGTCTGGAGGGAGGTCCCTGGAACAACATTTTCAGATGGGGGTCGGCGGCCATATATATTTTTTTGGGGGGTCCTTGACATGAAAATGTTTGAGAACGACTGACATAGAAATATAGTTTTTTTTCAGATAACTGTCAGCATTTAGAAGGCATTTGTAGAATCGTCCTCAGGTCTAAATGGGTTAAAGAATAATTACACACATGTTCTTTGTTTGCCAGTATCAATGACAACTGATAAAAGGCACGTCAGCTAAGATTATTGGATGACTAAAGGTTGCTGCATGTGAGTTATGCAAATGCACAGTGCAAATCCAGCAGCAAAACGATAGAAACACAATGGTCTTTTTGCACATCATCGCCTTCTTAAAAGTAATGGCCTAAGTCATTTTTTTTTAGGAAAATTATAATTTTTTTGGCCCAAGTCAGCTCCTCTCGACACTGGCCACCTCTAGAAAATCGCCAAAGTCCTAATTGGTCGGGGATCATGCCGAAGTCACATGGTTATGCGACCAAAACAAAATGCCAAGTCAGTAAATAAATTGGCCTAAGTCAGGTTCCTATTTAATTGTATTTAATCCTGTTATCTTACATAACTGACAGACATTGTGTTATTTTAAGTTAAATAGTTTTTATAAACGTTTTTGGTGAAATTATTAAGAAATATTAGTTTTGGATCAGTATATATTTTTTTTTCTTTTTTTTTAGTGGTGTAAACCACTCCTACAACTGGCTTTGTTAGTTTGTCTGTCTGTCTGTTCGTACCAAAAAATGAGCATGGTTGCTATGGTCACCCAGTTCACACGGGTGTGATTTCATTACGTCAGACCACAGCTGATCAGTCTATATAAGACCTTACACCACTCAGTTCACACGGGTGTGATTTTTTAAACGACGTAGGCCGTTAGTTTAAGAAGGTGACGACATGAAAAGCAAATAAAAAGCCTGCAATGGCCCACAAATGTTTCATTAGACTCTAATGAAACCTCTCTTAAAGGTTACTTTGGGGCTAGGGGTGGAGAGATGAGAAAAGGAACATTCTTCTGATTGTGATTAACATTTTCTAAAAAGCTACCCACAGTGTATGGCAATCAATCCCCACTAATCGCGTCAAATGAAGTCGAACTTAGAAAAATATATTATTTGGTCACCCGACCAGCATCCTCCTCTGTATTATCTTGTTCATTCAATAGTAAGAGAAATCTATGAAAATCTGGGAACGAAATCGTAACCAAGAAATTTCTTCACCAATGTGTTTCTAAAGGTGTCTAATAATAACATGTACTAAAAGTTTGAAATTCAACTCCCGGGGGAAATTGAGTTATTAGCATAATATGTGACCATACCATTAACATCCTATAGGCCTATAAGGCATCCAAATTTCATCATTCTTTAAGTAGCATGTGACATATGAAACTAGGGGTTTTTCATGATTCTGAATCCATTCCAAGCATTAGTTTTGCACAAAAATACTCCTTGGCAGGAAAACGGCCATAGCCAAGTGGAAATGGCCTAATTTAGCCCAATGGGTGTTTTTTGTGCAAAACTAATGCTTGGAATGGATTCAGAATCATGAAAACCCCCTAGTTTCATATGTCACATGCTACTTAAAGAATGATGAAATTTGTTGTTTTTACCTTATATAGGATGTTAATGGTATGGTCACATATTATGCTAATAACTCAATTTCCCACGGGAGTTGAATTTCAAACTTTTAGTTATTAGACACCTTTAGAAACACATTGGTGAAGAAAGTTCTTGGTAACGATTTAGTTCCCATGATTGGTCAAATACCTGATAAAATGCCCTTACTATCAAACCTTTCTTTATTCTCCAAAGACATTGAGGTTGCCCTCATTTGCAGTGTCGTCGAGATAGAGATATCTTTGTGCGTTCACGGCTGCCAAGACCCATTCACCCCATTGGATAGTGAGAACATTGTGTTGCCTTCACGTACACATTTCGTAAGTATACACTAATTACACATCTAACGCACACCAGATGACATACTCTTTAACATGAGCACTTTCTCACACACCCACACCTTGTAATCACAATCACGACTCCAGCAGCTGCTGGGTGTTTAAAGGGGACTAGGGCACTAGTTTGACACTAGAAATGACATTATTCTTTATTCTTTTCTTTTTTACATTATAAAATCCCCATCCTAAACAGCCTTGAAGTAATAATGTTTGTGCAAGACTAGAATTGTGCGCATACATACGGAAAAGGCAGCTGAAACCCTATACCTCCTCCCAAAAAAACCCCAACAACAACAGAAAAAGTCCCTTCCCTTGAAAACATTACAACACATTTCCAACATCATCAAACCAGTCATATTAAAACTTGTGTCCTTATACCCGCATATTGGGTTCCGTGCCCTTCGATTGACGTACATTTTTGAATGTAGCACTTGCTGCTCAGAAAAGTGTCTTGGAACGTCCCCTTGCAAAAAAAAAAAAAATGCTTTACCATTTATGGTGTGCAATTCCAAATGGGCTCCGTCCGGTTCCCTTTCTGAATGGCCCGTCTTCCTCTTGGGACAGCCAGTGGCAGCGCAACAGCTTCAAACCACCATGAGACACTTTAACGCTATAGCCAGTGGCGTGCACAGATAGACACTAGGGGGTGCTAGAGCACCCCCTGCCCTTTTGGCAATGTGCCCTTTTGGAAAAAATAGCAGACCTACAAGTTCATAGCGCGCCACTCGGTGGCGCGCTATGAGCTTGTAGATCTGCTATTTTTCAATAGCTAAAGCATAACATAATGCTAACACCAAAAGGGGTTCCCGCCCAAAATGGATTAAGGCAACCGGCCGGTTCCACGCGCTGCACAAGGTGCCCTTTTTTAACTTGAGCACCTGCCCCTCTAAATGTCTGTGCACGCCACTGGCTATAGCGATACCTGATCCCTGCCGGCGGGAACCTCCACCTGAGCTTTGAACTTTCCACACTCAGGAAAGAGGACTTATTATCCAACGTCAACCCGGGGAGCTTCCTCTTCCCTCGTGCCAGGTTCCTTCTCAACAGTGTCCATCTCTGCAAATTGGGGATTTTTTACCCCCACCGGGAGGAACTTAAAATGTCAAATCTTGAACCCCTCCACACGTCCCTTGGCCGTCCATCCCGCCACAGTTAACAGTAGCAATTGATGTATTACCACATGAGAGATGGGCATGTATGTGTGAGACTTGGGAGGGGGGTTGGGGGGGCAGTGTGTAGTAGATACAGCAGGGACCCTACTGTCCAAACACGAAGTTCCTTCATCCTGGCCAGCAGGAATCAAAGCTAGAGGCAAATGGACACCAAACATCTTCCTCCACACAAGTCTTTAGCTAGTCGGTGTACTCTGCCACTATAGACAGCAATACTGTGATGTCGTCTGGCTTTCCTCCTGGGAGAAAGAACGCACACGCACGCGCACACACACACACACGCACACGCACACACACACACGGGGTCAGGATGTATAAAACAATGTCATGCACTAGGTGCTGATTTCGTCAGCAGACTGTATACATGTGCTAAAAACACACAACTATGCTTCTTCTGTGCCAGCACTGCTTTTGGCAGGACATCAACTTTGAAGTCCTTTCTCCTCCGTCTCATGCATACAGTGTGGGTCTCATGCCAGCACTGAACACATTATGATACGTTTAAAATGTTTCCTTTTTATCGCAATTCAGGCTTAATGTGTTTTTTTTCTCCTAAATGTAATCTTCAGCACGTGACATTGTTGTTGTTCAACAAAATACATACATACAAAAAAAACAACAACTTTACTTTACCCACTTGAGACACGTACCTCTTACATTCAGCCCGTTGTCGCAGGCGAACTGTGCGAACGGCGACATGTAGTTGGGGTCGTAGGCCAGCACGTGGGCCTGCTCCGCGATGCTCCTGGCGGTCTGCTGGATGCTCTCGTAGTTGGAGTTCTGCGAACGAAAACGACAACGCCAGACATTACGTTATAGCATTCCGGTCATGTCTTCCTTCCAGCTACCCAGTGTTTTCCGTTCGTACTGTATGTAGGCCATGGCGGGCAGACCCGTTTAGCGCTCGACATACCTTGAGCTTCTTCAACTCCTGCAGGATCATGTAGTCGGGCATGTTGTCAAACAGGCCGTCGGTGGCCGTGAGGATTATGTCGCCCAGTTGGACGTCAAAGGACGAGCTGTCCGCCGCGTCGGGACTGTCGGGACACAGAGTGTAAAAAAAGAAGACGTTGTCTTAACCCATTTTGGACTGAGGTCGATAAAAAAAAAAGGCTTCAAAATCCTAATTTTTTTCTGAAAAACCCATGTTTCTATGTCAGTGGTGCTCAACCTTTTTTATGTCAAGGACCCCCAGAATTATCTCTATTGGGCCACGGACCCCCATCTCAAAATATGTAGTTCCAGGGACCACCCAGAAACCAATATTTTAGTTAAAAATGTTCGCTCTGATTTGCGCCACATTTTCACGATTAAAAAAAAAAAATAGCAGACCTACAAGCTCGTAGCGCGCCACTCGGTGGCGCGCTATGAGCTTGTAGGTCTGCTATTTTTCAATAGCTAAATTATAACATGTTTAAAACACCAAAAGGGGTTCCCGCCCAAAATGGGTTAACGCATCACACACACACACACACAGATTACATTCAAACCTCTGGAAATAAAAGCATTAGGACTCCTAATTAGGGATGCACCGAAAGGGAAATTCTTGGCCGAAACCGAATACCGAATATAGGTAACAGTTGGCCGAAAACCAAATGCCGAATATGATTAATAGCTTTTTTTCCTACCATTGCTGTCATGGCCGTATTTTGACCTGAGATCAGATTCTAAAAATGTCTGTTTGAAAATGACAGTTTTCTGAAAAAGCTATGTTTGTCAGTGGTTCTTCGATTTTTCAAAAATAGCAGACCTACAAGCTCGCTATGAGCTTGTAGATCTGCTATTTTTCAATAGCTGAAGCATAACATAATATCTTAAAATCATAAAATGCATTTTCGGCCTATTCGCTTTCGGCCCAAATAGGCCGAAAATACATCACCGAATAGTGTATGCAATTAAATGTATTATGGACCCATAATAGTGATTATTATATAACTTCTTCCCTGCCCAACTATGGCATGTACAGTTTCAGATACTGTACGCCTCATCAGCTTCCAGGTATTAGTTGAATATCAGCCAGGCTTCCAATAATGACCCGTCACAAAATGCTTTGGAGTGCCATGTTGTCACATAAGAGACACATCATGTTGATCTGCCAACAAAACAGTGCAATATCAATATAGTGGCACCATGTCTTAACCCATTTAGACCTGAGGCCGATTCTAAAAAATGTCTTCTAAATCCTGAGAGTTTTCCGAAAAACCTATGTTTCTATATCAGTGGTTCTCAAACTATTTCATGTCAAGGATCCCCAGAATTATATCTGTTTGACCGCGGACCCCCCATCTAAAAATATGTTGTTCCAGGGACCCCCCCAGAAGCAAAGATTTGAGTTAAAAACGTTGGCTCTGACTAAATACATTATTCAAAGATTTGCGCCCACATTTTCACGATTTTTCAAAAATCGCAGATCTACAAGCTCGTAGCGTGGCACTGAGTGCCGCGCTACGAGCTTGTAGATCTGCTATTTTCCAACAGCTAAAGTATAACATAACATTATGCTTGAAACACCCAAAAGACAAAGCTGGCATTACAATGTTTTGTTTTAACACGGAGTCCGCCAGAAACGAGGAACACAAAGGGTTAAATTAGTACCCTAGCCCGCCAAACCCGAGATTCTCGGGTTTGAGGGCTTGTATTCTTGAATCCATTTTTTGATCCGATCGTATCGCTAGCTGATGCTGCTATCCGCATCAACACAGAGTGGGACACTGGCCACGCGCATCCACTTCCAGTCTAAGCCCACCATTCACAGCTCTGCATCTCAGAAAAGACATTGAGGGGGCCGTATTCTGGTGAATACAAGGGTTTTCAACGGGCTTGACACTCGCGGTCGGCTTTTGCCGCGACCGACCGACGCAACAACATCTGGGCATGACATAATACACAGCAGTTTGTCATTATAACATTCGGTTACGGATATTTGGCTCTTCAAAGTAAGTGTTACGCGCGATATAACCTTGGCAATACGCTATCGAGGGTTGAATTAATGCTGGCGCGAATTGAGTTAAGTGTCATTCCTCCATTGAGTCGGCATGGCACTCTTATCTAGGTCTCTGTGACCTGGCTGGTCGTCACTCTGTGACAAGTCTTGGCGACTAGCGTTTCAGTTGACTGACAACTTTTGGCAACACCGGATCATAGATGTACTGTATGGCGGCGACGAGAAGTCATTCGAGGAATGGTCACATGGTCTAGCTTGGAAAAGTACACTTTGGTCTCGTGGGTGCTCAATTCACAGACCCCAGGCCAAGTTCGGGTGCCAGTGTCGAGTTCAGTTCTTGGAAGAATCCCTGCATCTTCCTGAACTTGTTGCTCCAGACAGAGCCATTAGTCATTACATAGAATGCATCAGCGCTACAGCGATAGCTACTCAGAAGTCATTTATCCCATTTAGGCCTGACCTCGAAAAAAATCTTCTAAATCCTCCAGTTTTCTGAAATAAATATTTTCACGATTTTTCAAAAGACCTACAAGCTCGTATCGCGGCACTCGGTGCCGCGCTTTGAGCTTGTAGATCTGCTATTTTCCAATAGCTAAATCACAGCATAATGTTTAAAACACCAAAAGGGGTTCCCGCCCCAAAATGGGTTATAAAAACAGACAGTGTTACTAGGAAGATCAAACGTCTGGGACAGGAAGTTTGAAACGCAAAATGTCTCTCGTTTAATATTTACATGATTTTATCGAACATGTAAAGAAAAAAGGAAGCTTTGCTTTGCATTTATTCACTTGGGGCAGCACCACACTACTGGAACATTGCATTTATTCACTTGGGGCAGCACCACACTACTGGAACATTGCATTTATTCACTTGGGGCAGCACCACACTACTGGAACATTGCATTTATTCACTTGGGGCAGCACCACACTACTGGAACATTGCATTTATTCACTTGGGGCAGCACCACACTACTGGAACATTGCATTTATTCACTTGGGGCAGCACCACACTACTGGAACATTGCATGTATTCACTTGGGGCAGCACCACACTACTGGGACATTGCATTTATTCACTTGGGGCAGCACCACACTACTGGGACATTGCATTTATTCACTTGGGGCAGCACCACACTACTGGAACATTGCATTTATTCACTTGGGGCAGCACCACACTACTGGAACATTGCATTTATTCACTTGGGGCAGCACCACACTACTGGAACATTGCCCTCAGTGCAAGGAGAAGACACAGACGAGGGACAATGGCCACAAAATCAACTGTAATCACATTTGGAAGAAGAATTAAACTACAAAAGAGAGATCAAGAAACAAGAAATATACTTCAGGAGCAGACACGCACTGTGACCATAGGTCACAGAACGGAAGTCACTTGAGACCAATGTCAGAAATAAAGCAGACAGGACTGTCTGAACACCAGCTGTTTATCCTGGTTCCATTTTAAACCATTTTGGACCGAGGTCGATTTTTTTTTTTAAAAGGCTTCAAAATCCTAAAAAAACATGTTTCTATGTCAGTGGTGCTGGTCAACCTTTTTCATGTCAAGGACCCCCAGAATTATCTCTAATTGAGCCATGGACGCCCATCTCAAAATATGTAGTTCCAGGGACACCCCCCCCCCCCCCCCCCCCCAGAAGTCAATATTTTAGCTAAAAATGTTCGCTCTGAAATATTTATTCAAAGATTTGCCCCACATTTTCACATTTTATTTTTCAATAGCTAAAGTAGAACAGAATGCTTAAAACACCAAAAGGGGTTCCCGCCCAAAATGGGTTAAACCATTAGCGCCTTACAGCCCAGATTTATCCATGGTTTGCCCCGCCATTAGTGTAGAGAAACGCATGCAGTAAACGCAAAATTAAATCGGCCTCATTTGAGATTAAATCCAGCAGGTGCCAGGATTGTCTGTGGCGTGGAGAGCCTCCGGTCGGGCCCATCAGTATGGGCGAGACTTTGACCTGGCACTGGCAGACGGAGACATTGGCAGGCGGCCAACTGCTGCAGCCTTCGCTCACGCTACGAGAGGCTGCTCTGCCGTGTGCGCATGGCACGCTGCGGCAAAGGCCACACAGTAGCGCGTGGTGGTCCCATGGGACGTCCTCGACGGGTACAGAGCCACGTTTAACACTAGATCACCACCATGGCCCGAAAAACGTAACACATGACGTTTTGCTAGTATGTGTTTATTATCTTTTTTATTTTTTTAACTAAATGTAAAACTGTATAAGGGCAGTCTGCATCCTAAAGTAGTGGAAAACCAAAGCGAGGTATATCGAGTGCTTTCAACATGCCCGTGTGCAATCCATAAATGTGCCGGTATTCATCCATCCATCTTCAACCGCTTATCCGTAGTCGGGTCGCAGCTCCACCAGAGTGCTCCAGACTTCCCTCTCCAGAGCAACATTAGTGACTTCCTCCTGGGGGATTCCGAGACGTTCCAAGGCCCAGTGAGTCGCCTTGGTCTGCCCCGGGGGTCTCCTCCCAGTGGGACGTGCGTCGAGGACCTCCCTAGGGAGACGCCCGAGAGGCATCCTAACCAGATGCCTGAACCACCTAACGGTGGGGCTCCACCGACCGAGCGAGCGTGCGTGCGTCAAAACATTTAAAGCAGTCACCAAACGCAGCGCAACGCAGGCAGTGGAGCCACCCTTCATTGATTAAAAAGGGAACATTCCCTGGCGGTGACGGAGACGCAACGCTGACTCGCCCGGTGGAGCCCTGCCGTAAGCTGGCTCCTTTCCAGGCGAAGGAGCAGCGGTTCTATTCCGAGTCTCTCCCGCGTGACTGAACTTCTCACCGTATCTCTAAGGGAGATGCCAACCACCCGTCGAAGAAAACTCATTTCGGCCGCTTGTATTCGCGACCTTATTTTTTCGGTCATGAGCCACACTTCATGACCATACTGTAGGTGAGAGTAGGAACGAAGATTGCTCGGTAGACAGAGAGGTAGGCAACTCTCTTTTCGGTGCGGTTCAGTGCGGTACAGCGACTGCAATACCGCCCCTGCCGCTCCGATTCTCTCCGGTATTCATCAGCCCTTGCATTCTTCTGTTATCCATTGCCACTCAACAGTCCTTCAAAAAGGTGTAAAACACACACACACAAGGCTTCAATCATCGCCAGTGTTTAACAATAACATTAGTGCCCAGATGATGAGCGTCCGACCCACCTGTCACTGAGGACAACTCCTTCGGCCTCTGGAGGAGGTATGGACAGCTGGAAGGGCGTGTTGAAGTAGTGCTGCTGCTCGTCTGACCGGTGGACCACCTCCCCTCCACGCACCACCAGGAAACCAGAGTCGCCCAGGTTGGCCGTGTGCAGCTGGTGACTGTGGCGGTCCAAAACCACGATGCAGGCAGTGCTGCTGCCTGAAAGACGAGAGAGAGAGAGAGAGAGAGGAGAGAGAGAGAAGAATGAGAGACAGACACGACACACGACTTGCATAACCCATTTTGACCTGAGATCAGATTCTAAAAATGTCTTCTACATCCTGACAGTTTTCTGAAAAAGCTATGTTTCTATGTCAGTCGTTCTTCGATTTTTCAAAAATAGCAGACCTACTGTAGATCTGCTATTTTTCAATAGCTAAAGCATAACATAATGCTAACACCAAAAGGGGTTCCCGCCCAAAATGGGATAACACGGATAATGACAGCAAGAGAGCATGGAAAGCTACTTGGGTTCGTCACGGTCCCCACAGGGGTAATTTGGTTTGTAGCATGGCTCAATGCACACAAATAAAAATGCGCCCAGTCCCCTGGCCAGCCGGGGCGCCTGATGGAGGAGAAAGGAACTGGTTGGAAAAAACGTGTTCCTTCCACGCGCTATACGTCCAACCCGGGGAAACTCCAGGTTTCCCCAGGTCGGGCGAAAAGAGGACGACTTGGACTCCTCGCGCATTGAAGGAAACATGAGGTCAGTCCGTTGCTCTCCCCAGGTTGGTAGAGGGAGTGTAGTGCCCAGGATTACACAATATAGACAATTGACACTGGGTGAAAAACCGTGGGATAAAAATGTAACAAAATGCACACAAATAACTCAAATCGATAACATATATAAAGTAGTATATATATGGCATGCATCAATCATTCAGAAAAAGTCTCACACATAACAGACAACAAAAATGCCATTTAACCCATTTTGGGCGGGAACCCCTTTTGGTGTTTTAAGCGTTACGTTATACTTTAGCTATTGAAAAATAGCAGATCTACAAGCTTGTAGGTCTGCTATTTTTGAAAAGTCGTGAAAACGTGGTGCAAATCTTTGAATATATATTCTTTCAGAGTGAAACTCAAATCTTTGCTACTGGGGGGGGGGGGGGGTCCCTGTAACAACATATTTTCAGATGGGGGTCGGCGGCCAATTACATAGACCTTTTGGGGTCCTTGACATAAAATATCGAGCACCACTGATGCAGAAACATAAGGTTTTTCAGAAAACTGTTAGGATTCATTAGACTTTTTAAATTTCGACGTCAGGCCTAAATGGGTTAAGAAAAGACACACGAGAACTATCCATCTATATTTTACACGGTTGATTAATGAGTCGAGGGTGAACATACAAGACACCATGTAACACGATCACTGTGCTTGGAAGGCCGTCATCTGGGGAATGGATGGAGGCAGGAGGAAACATAATAATAATCTGGCTGAGCACACAGTGTGTGACCACACCCTGCTGCCGACCATTCAACACTACTAGGCTCCCCAGAATGTGCTCTTCTCTCTGCCTGGGCTCAACCTTCGGAAAAAGAAGGGAAAAAAGAAAAAGAAAAACCCCTCTGCCTCACGCAATGTGACTCACTGCCTTTCTTCTGTTTCTCCTCTCTATAGTAACACGATTACACACTCTGCCTGCTTCAAGAACGTTCCCTCCGCAGTGGAAGAATAAACACACACAATACTGTGTTGTTTTCCCCCTCCACCATTTGCACATCATGTCAGGAGCGGTGGAAAAGTACTGACTCTGTCCGCGATGGACATCCTTCCTCTGCTTTTCTCTTCCCCTAGCAGATATTTTGTTGGCAGAAGGGCTGCAAGTTTGCGCACGCTTTTACGGGGGCATCAGTGAGTGCCATCATGTAGCAAAAATGATTCATGGAATGAGCTGCAGATGGGGGCAGGTCAGGACATCGCACTTGGCCGGGGCCCCCTCCTATTTTCTCTCGTCACAGAAAATAGTCGATCAACAACAACTCGTTGCAAATGGTTCCCACAGGTTTGTGAGCTTGTAGATCTGCTATTTTCCCCACTAATGTTTATTTTCCACGAATGTTGGCCCTAGAATAGACACGCAAGTTTCACATAGTAAATGGGATCGGACACGGAGACTCTGACTCATGATGCAAACTTGCATAGAGCTTTGTACCACAACCGACCACTTAACGATACACAGATGGGAACAAACATGAACCAAGCCTTAAACGTGCATGCATGAAGCAAGGCATTCCATGTGAAAGGTTGAGATCCTACCACCTGAGAACCGCCACTCCTACTGTAGCTCTGCGCTCCCACCAACTATTAACCCATCTTCACCATGTGTACCACGACACTGCCATTTGCTGTATAGTTTAAATCTAAAGTGCCTAACAGTATTATACAAGAAACATTTAAAGGAGAATTCCATGCTAGAAGGCTTTCTTACCTTTCTTTGTAGTCGTTACGTCCCCACCAAAGAGGTCCAGGTGTTTTTTTGTGCAAAAACTCCTTATTGGCTATTTCCCCTACCATAAGCCCTCAATTAATTGCATTGAATGGGGCTATGGGGTGTTGTGCTAATTCGCTTATTTCCATCGAAATAAGTAGTAAAGTGTGCCGATTGGGATATTATTTACATTATGAAGAGAGGATATATACAAAAAATAATTTTGAGCGATGGAAATAAGCGAATTAGCACAATACCCCATAGCCCCATTCAATTCCCATTCAATGCAATTAATTTAGGGCTTATGGTAGGGGAGAAATAAGGAGCTTTGGCACAAAATAACACCTGGACCTCTTTGGTGGGGACGTAACGACTACAAAGAAAGGTAAGAAAGCCTTTTAGTATGGAATTCTCCTTTAATATATATAGGTGGCTACAGCTGAAATTAGTATTATGTCATGAAATACCAAGTTCAGACTGAAGTATTATTCCCACAATATTCTAGGGTGCTATTTTTTACTTTGTTTAGGCAATGTTGTCCTTTGCATTACATTGCTATGGTGTGTGTTGGGACTGGGAGTAGATATAAATGAAATGTATATTCACAATGCCAACTTCTGAACAACCTAAAAGATGAACTTTGGTCCAGCCGGTATGCTTCATGGTTAACCATCATCTTATGATGTGGTATTTTTGTTTCATTGCAATTTTACATTTTCTATTAAATTCAATATAAAGAACCAAAAAGAGGAAATAGAAATCGCTCCAAAGAATCAAAGACACAATACTTTAGATCAGAGTGCTACTATTTCCTCCTTCCCCTCTTGTTTTATACTTAATTCAGTCAGACAACTCTTGGATAGAATTCAAAATACACCGGTATTACTGAACTAAACTTTTGAGAATAGATATCTGAAAGCATAAGCTTGGCATCGAGTAAGCCTTGCCAAACCCTGACCCGTTCTCAGGGCGGACACTCTCAATGTATTCAATCCCTGTCAAAATTATGATATTCATATTAACCCATTTTGGGTGGGAACCCCTTTTGGTGTTTAAAAACATGTTATAATTTAGCTATTGAAAAATAGCAGATCTACAAGCTCATAGCGCGCCACCGAGTGGCGCGCTACGAGCTTGTAGGTCTGCTATTTTTGAAAGATCGTGAAATTATTTATTTCAGAAAACTGGAGGATTTAGAAGATTTATTTTTTAATTTCGAGGTCAGGCCTAAATGGGTTAAATAAATGATCTGCCAAATAAACATTACAGGGAATTGAAATAGCCAAGCCCCAAAGTGGCTCATAGAAACAGGGCCCACAGATGGATGTTGGGTAGGCGGTAGAGGTGCTCCGATCGATCGGCCTCAAGAGTTAAATCGGCCGATTATCTGTGATCTGCAATTTACCTGATCTGCAGAAACAGGTCATTTAAAAAACATTCTTCCTTTCCTCCCCCCACACACAGGAACAGTTTTGAACGTGGGTTTTGACATATAATAATAGTTTTGGCCATTTTTGAATTTTCCCCTTACGCGCAAGATCAGTATAAGCAGGGAGGTTTAAATTAGCCCGCCCTGGATGAAGAGTACATGTGATTGATCTTGAACTAGCTCCGCCCACAGGGGTGTTCAGCTTTACTTAACCCATTTAGGCCTGACGTCTAAATTAAATTTAAAAAAGTATTCTGATAGAATATATATTCAAAGATTTGTGCCGCATTTTCACGATTTTTCAAAAATAGCAGACCTACGAGCTCGTAACGCGGCACTCGGTGCTGCGCTACGAGCTTGTAGATCTGCTATTTTTCAATAGCTAAAGTACAAAACACCAAAAGGGGTTCCCGCCCCAAAATGGGTTAATATTGGTGATTATGTCAAGATTTCATGAACATGAAATTGTGCTAGAATTACACTGTTGCTGTATGTTCAGGATCCATTCACTCACCGAGGAGAGGCACTTTGTTCTGTAGGAGTTCGTAGTAGCCGGTTGTGAGGATTCCCACAGGGTTGCTGGGTACGAAGCGGCCTTCCTTCACCAGCCGCTCGCACGTCTTCATCAGTGTCCCCGAAAACTGCGACGGGTCCACGCCGTAGTCCCGCCAACCGCCCACTCCGTCTGCCACCCCTGAGGAAGCAGACACAAATACAGATGCTTTACTTTGCATTGTATGTTGAGCTAGTGACTCCCTCTGAAATTAATAACAGTGTGGTAGATTTATTTATAGAGTTTTTTTTTTTCTTGTTAATTCCTCTCCTCAACTATGTATATCTTTGGGACAATAAATCACAACTGAATCTATCACTTGTATATATAGTTGCCACAACTATCAGTGGCAGGCAAATTAGTAATAAGGCTATTATTTATGATCCTTGGACTCCTTGCATCTTGACTGTGACTTACCACAAGAGAGGAACTAACGTAATTGCTAGGGAACAAGAACGTCAATGTAGCCGAGCTGCATGATGGTGAAATACAATGGGCACTTTCACCAAGATGCAAACAGGACACCAAGTACAGCACAAGACAAAACTCGGACTGAGTGAATCAACGTCATGCTATGCAGAATGGGGTCATAAGGGTTTTAAAGGTATGTACACACAAAGAATGATAATACATTATAATAACGATAACTAGTATGAATACATCTTTAAAAACCCATTCTAGCTCAAGTGGATTTGCGGCATCCATATCACGGCTATACCCACGACGGCGGCGAACAGTGTGATGAACGAAACTGACAGTCAATCAACAATAATCCATCCAAATGTACAGAAGGTGAAGGAGTTTATGTATCTCGGGGTCTTGTTCACGAGTGAGGGGAGGACGGAGAAGGAGATCAGCCGGAGAATCGGAGCGGCAGGGGCGATATTGCAGTCGCTGTACCGCACTGTTGTGACGAAAAGAGAGTTGAGCCAGAAGGCAAAGCTCTCTGTCTACCGAGCAATCTTCGTTCCTACTCGCACCTATGGTCATGAAGTGTGGGTCATGACCGAAAGAATAAGGTCGCGAATACAAGCGGCCGAAATGAGTTTTCTCCGATGGGTGGATGGCATCTCCTTTAGAGATGAGAAGTTCAGTCACGCAGGAGAGACTCGGAGTAGAGCCGCTGCTCCTTCGCCTGGAAAGGAGCCAGCTTAGGTGGTTCGGGCATCTGGTTAGGATGCCTCTCGGGCGTCTCCCTACGGAGGTCCTCGATGCACGTCCCACTGGGAGGAGACCCCCGGGGCAGACCAAGGCGCAAGATGGAGGGATTGGCCTTGGAACGTCTCAGGATACCCCAGGAGGAAGTCACTAATGTTGCTCTGGAGAGGGAAGTCTGGAGCGCTCTGGTGGAGCTGTTGCCCCCGCGACCCGACTACGGATAAGCGGTTGAAGATGGAATGGAATGGATGTACATAAGTCAAAATCAACACATCAGGATATGGCTGACGAGAGCCCGCAGTTGGAACCCTGGAGCAGGCGAATCGTTAGCCTCACTGACAGCTCCCAGTCAAGAAGCAGAAGCTATGCGGCCAGGTTCACACTTGGCTCAGGGAGTGTAGGACGCCCCTGCCATGCATAGTCCCCGACTAGTCCAGTGGCAGGGAGACGTCCCTGACTGACGTCCCACCATCCGGAGATGTTCTGGGATGAAAAGGTGGCGAAACATCAAGCAAGGATGGCTCCCAGCTGATGACCCTGACAGCTGGTACTCGCAACGCTCAGACCATCCTGCCACCGAGGATTACCCAGCAAGCAACACCTGTTAAGTAGCTCTAGCAGATTCTGCTTGTAGCAAAGCATCTTCGATGATTATTGCACCTGTGATGTGAATGTGCACATCAGTATCATAATATCGTTATAGCTATCCATCTTTGTAGTCGTCATTACTGGTGTGGACGGCCCTTAAAGACATATTATGTGCAAAATGCAAATTGATATCATCAGAGATGTACTTTAGGACAACGATCTGTATGATGTACAACAGCTGAAATGAAATGAAATGAAATGAAATGATTACTATATTTACCCAGGGTATCTGGGCTAAGCTCAAGAACTTGTTTCCAGCCAGGCCCTGCTCATAGAACATTTCATCGTAGTGGTTCAATGCCTTGTTCAAGGGCACTTCAGCGGTGGTCATTTTAACGTGTCGGACCGCTGATTCGAACTGGCGACCTTCCGGTATCAAGACTGCTCCGCAATCCGTTCGGCCACCGCTGCAGCTCATGCAAGGCCAGTGTACTACAGTAGAGGACACTGCAGGGAAGCTTTCATTAGTGTCTCCACCAGGCCGAAGGCATGTGGGGAGAGAGTATGTTTTGCACTCCGTGTGTGTGTGTGTGTGTGTGTGTGTGTGTGTGTGTGTGTGTGTGTGTGTGTGTGTGTGTGTGTGTGTGTGTGTGTGTGTGTGTGTGTGTGTGTCCGTTACCAGTAAATCTCCAGCACCACCAGGAGGCCACAACCTGACCTGCCCTGGTGGAGACCTGTGCCCCGGGGGGCACTTTATCTAGTTAGTTTTCTAATTTCATCTGCTGAACTGACCATACAAGGTCTACTATAGCTCTCTACTAGCCAGACAGACCACCTCCTGATAATTGGCAGAAACAAAGGACTCTCCACCAGCTACTACTCTGTACACAACAGCATTCACCAGGCAGTAGTTGAACACTCCAGAGAGAGAGAGAGAGAGAGACACATGATGTGGATGTGTAATATCAGCAAGGCAAAGCAACCTGACCCTCACATTCAAGACATTACTGCTCAGAGCACTGCCCCCACGGTGCCCTGGGCTGGTCACTGTAGAGGCAATCTACACTACACAGTACATAAAGATATACAAAATGTGCAGGTTCGCAGCCAGTCACACGGTAGCAACGATGATAGCACCAATGATGACAGTCTGTGACAGCAGACAGGGCCAGAGCTTCCCGTCTTTGTCTCGTTAAAATAGGATTACTAGTGCCAAGTAAAAACACTTTAGCACATGTTGGCGATCGATGGCGAGAGTAATTTCGCACATCCAGTGTGTAGAACTACCTTTGATCTATAATAGCCCCTTTCGGGACCATTTGTTACCTTTTCTGTATTTGGGTACAGTCGTACCGACGTCCCAAATACAGATACTTGTCTGTATGTGGGTACCGTCGTATCGACGTCCCGAATACAGAAAAGGTTTCCAACCGAGGGGCTAACTAAACCTTTGATCCTCTGTCTGTTGGGTGGACCCTGTTGTAAACAAGTGTAATGCTTAAGCATGGATCGTACACAAACGAAGAGTAACAGTTTTTGTATTGACTTGTGCTTTCGTTTGGAAATGTACCCATTCTGCATACTACTGTATGCCGTAGGCCGATATGATCTTACGTTCTTTATGCCCAAAGAAAGTGAGCCAGACAAACGGCTCTCCTCAGTCCCCATTTCTGTACTCGATTGGGTCTTGTAAACTAACTAAAGTGTATCTTTTAGAAAGGTCTCCTATACTGTGTGGACAGGTGGTGAAAATTTGCCTTGTGCTAACGAATTGTACTTGTGAAATTAGATTTTGAATGTCCATATCAACTACATAAAAAAAATAAAAAATACTCACCCAAAACATCCGCATGCCTGTGGCGGGCGATGAAGCAAGCGTCGTCCCCGTAGCACATGCCCTTCTTCAGGATGCCTTTAACGCTCCGAAAGTCCTTCCCGAAGCCGCATCTCGCCGTCACCAGGCTGTAGTCTCGGCCGTCGGTCTGAGCGGCGGAGGAGAGTCCGCCGATGACAGCTCTGGCAAACAGTCTACCGTACGAGAGCACGGACAACATTCCCTACGAAACGAACCCCCAGTCCGAAAGACCCACCACCAACCAACGCTCCTCCGCTTTTTAATTTAATAGCGTCGAAAAGGAAAAGCTCTCAAATGTTTTTTTTTGTTTTTATTATTATTAACTGTTTGAGAACGTAAACGGCTGAGAGCCACGCACACACATTCAGTGACAAAAACACTGCTCCAGTCTAGTGCTCCACAGTCCACACACTACTACTAGGCAGACAAAGCCTCGCACGCCACCCCTACACTACACTACACGGTCGGTAATAATGACAGGTTCGAACAGGGTAGCTATTATTTCGGCCGGGGCGTCTTCTTCTGGAGCAAATTCAGAGGAAAGAGACAGTCAGGAACTATTCAATCGCGGTTTGTTCGTCGTCGCAACCATGCTGATGTCGAGAACCTGATCGGCGAGCTACGTAACATAAATTAAATAAAAATAAAGCTCCAGACAGATCCAGATGATGAGAGCAGCTTTCTCCTCTTCGAGCCTCCTCAGTCCTGACTCCTCACTCCCGTCAAGCTATCGAGGTCTCAGGTCTTGTGACTGCTCCGACGTCACACACACATCATTACGCAACCCACATATCCTAATACGGTAAAATAGTAGCCTAGTAGTACTACTACGGTACGATTCACATTTTGATCTCGATTAAATAGGACAGCGATCCTATATACATACATGTGTAAATGAGCGCTATTTAAACTATTTAATTGATAAATAATGATATGGGAAATTATTATGCTCCAATTTTTTTATTGTATTTTCAACGCCAGCATCCTCAATGTTGAAAATGTGGGTTGTAGCTCCTTTTTTAGGCTACAATGGGTACAGTTCCAAGATACAAGTCAATTACAGGTCAATATAAAACCAGAAAAAGCACTGACTTGTTTACATAGGGGTCCTCCATTTTCAATTCATCAAAACATTTAAAGACATAAAAAATACAATAGTATGGACTCCCATACTATTACTTTACTTTATTTGTAAGTTTTACTCGTAAAAGAAAATGTGACCATTCTATATTGTGACCTCATTATTAAATATCGGTGTAAAATGCTACTGCACATTGCCTCCCCTAGTGGACATTACATGTTGCTATCATGGCCCATGAGCCCTTGTTCGTGCAGGCAGGTTTCATGCGAATATTATAGCGGCACCTTGTGTTGTATCAAGGTATTACTTTAACTTTTGAGTCCAGTATGTACTTCACTTGGTGCACGTTATGGCTTGGACCGTGCAGTCTGCAGTGCACAGACGTGTTTGAGTGCTGTTGGAGTAAAGTTGTCAACCTCAATTCGCTCTTATTTCTCTATTGGTTATTTAATTTGAACAGCTGAGCTGCCTATTATTAAACAAGACATTTGGATGCAGAACACACAGTACCATCATAGAGTTCATGGATGTATGTATTGCAGGCTAGGAAAGGAAAGCTAGATTGTGAAATCACTTCTGGACAAAGACAAGCTGCAGTGGATAAGTCTCCAGTCTCCTCGCTACACTGCCATGTACAATTTCAGGTCTCCAGCCCAACTGCTGATGTTCATTCCAGTTCTGCACAAACAGCAGCTGCAGCTTGCTTTCCACGCAAGATGCAACAAAAACCTAGTACTACAACCAGTCATCTATCCCTGAAACACACTAGAGAAACCTGCCCTTATGAAAGCTAGACTGACTGGAGTATTGTCGTTTTAGCCTAAAAACAAAACAGTAAAGAACTCGTGTACTATGTTGCAGTGTAAAATGAATAGAAATAATGAAATACAAATGTTCCCCTAAAATACGCTCAAAGTTTATTAGAAAGATTAACATTACAAGAATGCTTCCTTTATTTGTTTAACTTAGCACAAGACTCAGTTTTAAAAATGTGATGATGCAGAGTGCGGTCAATGCAATATGATAAATAAAATTGCACAGAAAAAAAACAAAAACAGGTGTTTCACATATTATTTCCACAGTTGTTCCATAACCATTAATATCCGTTATTTGACGGTGACAAACAAAATGTGACGACTGAAATGGAGACGTGAACAAAAATTGTGCACAGCTATAAACAAGGCATTCCTGTGCATAATTAGCCATATTGTTAACATTTTTCCTGATTGAACAGTCATGTGGCAAAGACTTAGTTGCAAAAATGGAGTGCAAAACACCTGAGGTTTTCATGGTGACATATCAATTTACCCATGTGGACAAAAACAACAAAATTATTTGCTTTCATCGGGTAGGAGTGTATATCTTTTCTGTATTGGCAGCATGAAGAATAAGCAATCCTTCAAATGCAAGAGACAAAAGCAGAACGGGGGAGGGGAGGGGGAGTGGGAACACCAGCCACGACACAGCCACCTCATTTCTTGGCTTGCTTGGTCACCATGTTGCGAGGTGGTGTCACAGGACGGCTGCCGTTGGGCTTCTTCTTCTCGGCTGGCTTTAAAATCTAAAAAGAATATTCAGTAGTCAATAAAAGCAGGAATAGACTAACACTTCTCTTCATATAAACTTTTCAGTGTGTCGTTTAGCAGCGTTGTGTCCAAAAAAAGAAATGTTCCGTAGGGGACGCAGTAAATTAAATCTTAACCCGTTGGGACTGGAAATCACTGACTCCGCTTGCTAGGTTTTCATTAACCTATTTTGACCTGAGATCAGATTCTAAAAATGTCTTCTACATCTTGACAGTTTTCTGAAAAAAAGCTATGTTTCTATGTCAGTGGTTCTTTGATTTTTCAAAAATGAGCTTGTACATCTGCTATTTTTCAATAGCTAAAGCATAACATAATGCTAACACCAAAAGGGGTTCCCGCCCAGAATGGGTTAATACAGGGAAACCAAATATAGACTGACTGTGGATTCTAGGGATCAGCACAGATCCCTAGAATCCAATCAAGTCAATGGAGCAAGAGCACACACACATCTATTCTGCATCCTGAGAGGATGTCATTCGGTTCGCCCAACATATTCCCACATGGATGCTAGCAGCTTTTAAACTACTTCTAACAGTAAGACGCCCGAGGGCGAGAAGCTACCTCGACCCTAAAGGGCGTGCACACATCCGCCTGGGTGACAGCAGACTGCTGGGCGAGCGCTGGCGCTTTGGCATGGAGGGGGAGGGGGGGGGGGGGGTGTGTGCTGGCCATATATGGAGCATGTCCTGAGTGTAGTGTACAGGGTTTGATGAGGTCAGATCAACATATGGAATGTCAGAACAGGTCAGCTCCATATATGGAGATCTAAGGGTGGCAGCGGAGGCAGTGTACAGGGTTTGTTGAGGGCCCAGGTGGGGCCAGGCCTTAATCTCCGGGCCCGTTGAGAACTAATATCTAATCTTCGTCTACTCACTCAGCTCATTAATGTCCTTCCAAGAACAATAACTGGTGCTAAACAGACCAGGAAACTGAATGTCCATGTTTTTTTTACCATACTTCTTTCTTTTTTTTTTTATGGTTTAAGTGGCCTGCAGCATAAATGATATTACCAGCATTTTAAGTCAGTTACTACTCTGGTGCTAAACCACAAATAATGAATTGCATTTTTATAGTACTTTTCCCAAGTGCTCAAAGCGCTTTACAATGGTTCATTCATTCATACATTGGGAGGTGAAGCGGCAAACAGTCGACGCCAGCGTCCTCACATTCACACACCAATGGTGGCAAGCTCACACCGACCAACTCATTCTCCATATTCAGACCGCAGCCATCTTGCCAGCAAGGTGATACCTAAGTGACACTTCCCATAGAGAGCCCATTCATCCAAACAGAAAAGTCCTCTCTAATTATATTAAACAACGTCAAAATCACCAACATTGCAGCTGTAGGGAAAGCTTGAATTATCCTCTTCCAACCTGTAAAGTGTTTGTTTCATAAAAATCCACCGTAGACATTTTATGAGCTACTTCCTGTCAAGACATTCCTTGCAGATGATTATTTTCTAAGTATCAGAGTATGGAAGCGCTCGTTATCAGTAAAGCAACCTCCTGCATTATGTGCAGTCAAAACAGGTAGTACGCATGGGCCGTTGAGTGATAGTCAACGAGCACTTCCAAACTCCAGCACTTAAAAAAAAAATCTGCAAAGAATAGTAGCTCATAAAATGTCTACAGTGGATTTTTATGAAACAAACACTTTACAGATTGAAAGAGGATAATTCAAGCTTTCCCTACAGCTGCAATGTTGGTGATTTTGACGTTGTTTAATATAATTAGAGAGGACTTTTCTGTTTGGATGAATGGGCTGTCTATGGAGAGTGTCACCTAGGTATCACCTTGCTGGCAAGATGGCTGCGGTCTGAATATAGAGAATAGGAGGCAATGTAGGGTTCAGTGTCTTGCCCAAGGACACTTCGACATGTGGACAGGAGGAGCCGGGATTCGAACCACCGACCCATGGATCATTGGACGACCTGCTCTACCTCCTGAGCCACAGCCGCCCTACAAACACTACTTTACATGAGGGGTGGGCAAGTTGGGGAAACCATGGTCAGCCCCCAGAATGACTTTTGGGTCATATTGCCCACCACCCACCCAATCACACTCAGGCTTGCTGGTTTAAATGTGAACGCCAACAAATCATATCTGGAGCATGCAGCATAATTCTCTGAAGATCGGTCCTGCCATCCTAGGAATAGTAGAATCTCACACCCTAAACAGCTGCTCACTGTTCTTGGGCGCTTTACATTGACCATAAGCTGAATGGACACTTTATGGTCAATGACTGTTGACCAAATATGAGGAATCAAATGCTGATGCCATCTGTAATTGAATAACATTTCATAATTATATTGCACTGTAAAATATATACTACACACTTATCTTCTCACCTGAAAAGAGCACATGAGGGTCTCATCCACACTCATCATGGCACCTGCATTGTCAAACTCCCCACAATAATTAGGCGCCGAGAACAAAGTCACAAGCTGCCTTTTCGCAAAGAATTCATAGCCATCCTCAACAACCTGAAAATTCAGAAGCAAACAAAAGTTGGAAGGGGGTTTATAATCAGTTTCATGTATTAAAAAAAACAATATATGAATGGCACCTAGCCTCAAATAAAAATCCACTCAATTAAAAACAGAGGCATAGCTGTCCGAGATTGCATACATGTTTAATTTGTATAAATTCTTTCATATTTCATATTTAGTCCTTTATTTCAGGTCAACTGAGGATGAAAATCATTTTAAGAGTCTATCCCGTGCACTGTACATGGGATGATCCCAACACATCCTGTGGATGCAGAGGTCGTAGTTTTATTGCGTCCCTCAACTATAAACTGAGTTTTGGGATGCAAAATGCACCCTGTTTTAATCACTGCTGTTGCATCTGCATGACGTGTGTACAGTGAGTGAACTCTTCTATTATCAATTTGTCAATACGTGTTCTGCAAAAAAGAAAAAAAAGGCACAATGCCTTGAACAGTTTTGATGATTCAACTGGTTTAATAATACCAATCTCACTTTACAATATCATTTTAGGGTGAAATGCAAAGGCTGTGTGAAAATATATATATATATATTATTATATTATTATTTTTGATTACCTGATGTGCGCGACAGATCAAATCGAGGTCATGCTTGTGCAGGAACTTGGCCACCACCTCTGAGCCAAAGGTAAACGATACGCCCCTGTCGTTCTCCCCCCAGCCGAGGACGTCCTTGTCCGGATCGGACCAGAGCAGGTCACAGAGGAGACCCTGGTCGGGTACGTCGGTGGGGCGCATGACGCGTCTGATCTGCTCCATGGACTGAAGGTCTGGTGACAGTCCTGTGCAAATAAAGAAAAAACACATCGAGTACAGTACAGTATAAACAAACACGCACGACACTACCACCAAGGTCAGGAATCTGACAGCCGCACTAATCAGAGGATGGAACGGCAAAGACAGCAATAGTCAGCAATACTCAATGTCAAACTGAGGCTGACGTCAATGGAAGGGATAGACTTTGGACAACACGTGCAGCTCATTCACATTGAATGAATAGTACTGGTGTGGTGACTGGTGCAGCACAGGGTTAAAGTGTTTAAGTATAACAATAAAATTGACATAAAAGAGTACTATGAACTTAAACCTACCTCCGTGGCAGCAAAATATTTTCTCATCAACAATGGCGGCAATAGGGAGGCAGTTAAAACAATCTGTGAATGTTTTCCAGAGCTTGATGTTGTATCTTCTTTTACCTAGAAGATTAAAACAAAGTTTGTAACTGCAGTCCACATCGGGAAAGCCGGGAATAAACAATAAACCCGACCTGCCCGTAACAGTTAATGGTACTACAAAAATAAGAGTAAATACCTAGCATCTATTTAACCCATTCTGGGCAGGAACCCCTTTTGGTGTTTCAAGCATTATATTATACTTTAGCTATGAGCTTGTAGGTCTGCTATTTTTGAAAAATCACGAAAATGTGGCAAATCTTTGAATATATATTCTTTCACAGTGAACGTTTTTAACTAAAATCTTTGCTTCTGGGGGGTCCCTAGAACAACATTTTCAGATGGGGGTTGGTGGCCAAATACAGATAATTAGCCCTTCACTAAGTCCCTCCCCAACCCATCCTTGTCCAAAAGGCACGTTAGCAGTGAAGAAAGCTTGACCTGCATTAGCAAGGTCAATAAAATTCTGAGCAACCGTTGCTAAACTATTTGGATTGGCATTGGACAATCGCCTTTTGGGGTGGGATTTAGTGAAGGGCTAATTCTGGGGGTCCTTGACATGAAATAGTTTTAGAACAATGGGCATAGAAACATAGGGTTTTTCAGAAAACCATCAGGATTTAGAAGACATTTGTGGAATCGTCCTCAGGTCGAAATGGGTTAAATTACATAACCATCGTTTATCTAGTCAGTATTTTTAGCTAAAACATATACGTGAATCCTTACAACCGTTATGCAATACTCACACTCGTCATAGAAGCCATATATTCTGTTAATTGAGGCGCACTCGTGGTTGCCCCTCAGCAAGAAGAAGTTTTCAGGGTATTTGATTTTGTATGCCAGCAGCAGGCAGATGGTCTCCAGGGACTGCTTCCCTCTGTCGACGTAATCTCCCAGGAATAGGTAGTTGCTCTCTGGAGGGAAGCCCCCATACTCGAAAAGCCTCAGCAAATCATAGTACTGCCCATGAATGTCTCCTACAGGATAGCAGAAAAACAATGCATCAGATCAGTTCGGGGGGAGGGGAGTTGGAATTTCCAATTTACACAAACAATTTAGGCATTTAGCAGACGCTCTTAATCCAGAGCGATTTACATTAAGCAAGAACAAAAAGGCATGGGAATACATCACATATCTAAAATGCATTTATCAAGAAACATGCGTAAGCTAAGAACGTAACTAGAACATATCTATATAATGGCACAATACATATAAACTATACTATGCTGTACATATATACTATGAAGTGCTATGACTACATACAATGCAATTGTTGTGCTGTCTACATGACATGCTATAAGTCTGTTTCAAATGCTATCTAAGTCTAAAAAGTGCTATCTAAGGGGTTAGGGTAAGTGCTATGGGCCACAAAAAACAGGTAGCCACGGTGGTTTACAAAATCAGTCCAGTGTGGGCACCTAAACCTTGTGGTTCCAAAATGTAAAAAAATAAGTAAATGTAACATTCAAATGCTTGTTTATTGCCAAAAGTACTGTCAAATCGGCGATCACAAGTTTTGTAGCAATAAAAATTATATATATATCCCCTAATTTGTAAAATAAATGTAGATATAATGGTTGGCACTGCAATGTTCTCAGGTCCCACTGTTCCGGTTACCACAAAATTCACCCGTGTCCATTTCCATCACACCAACATGACTGAATGATTCATTTCCCTCCAAAAAATGTCTGGACAAGCATACCCAGTCACTGCAAGAATTATCCAGCATCAGTCATTTCACCACCCTGGCATTTATTTAGTATGGTGAGTCAATCAACACTTACCACAGATTTTGAGAGGAGCTTCGAGCTCCAGAAGAATGGGCTGACTGAGAAAGATCTCCCTTGATTTGAGACACAATCCACGAATTTCATTCTCCTGTAGTTGGACATTCTTTCCAGGCTTGGCACCTCTGACTGTGAAAATATGGAACAATGAAGTGGTCAATAACGATAATTACGCCGGTATACATACATTTCACTGACCAAGCTGTATGCTTTAGTAATTTCATTTAGCCCTGAGTAAATGACAAACAGTAGCAGGATGTTTTTCAGTATGTCATTGACTTATATCAAATGGTATTAACAGTTTGTAGAATGGGTACAGTTCAAGGAAAGTACAGGTCACTACAACATCTGCTAAGAGGATAAAACCAGAAAAAGCACTATTAAAGACCTGTTTAACATCAGGGTCCTCATAATGACAGAGAAAGATGCAATCATATGCGTTTTCACCGCAACAACACCAAATAAAGATGCCATATGATATGATAACCTTTGCCAACATTAATGGCAGAGCATGGCTTTGCTAGTAGTTAGCTCCCAGTCTCAAGCGGTGTTGACAAATACAGGCTAACGCCGCCGGCTAACAATTAGCATGCGGGTAAAAAAAACAAAAAAAGAATCATTAAATAAAATAAATAAAAAGCAAAACGGTGCGTTTCAAATCATTACCTTCTAAAAGACGCTGGATGATGCTGTCTATGTTGAGTTTGTCAACGTCGGCCATCGTGGCGTCTTGTTGTGAGCAATAAAACTAGAATATGTTGAGCTTGGGGGGGTGAGCTAGCCAGCTAGCTTAGATTAGCATTGACGACCCAAGCGGTGTTAGCTCTAGTCCGGTGAATTGTTCTGGTTTGGGTTGAGGAGGGGGGGATGATGATGATGATGATGACGACGACGTGACCCTGTTTTTCCTCTTAAACTCCTTGACCGTTTTCCCCAACGATATTATTTTTAACCTACATCGACATCTCGGCTTGTACTTGTAATTCTACATGTGATATGAGCTCTAAATTCGTTCACAAATCCGGATAAAAAAATAAATAAATAAAACGGGCACACACACGGCGGTACTTTAGCCGTTAGCTCACTGTGCGATGGATGATCATGTCCTTCCTTCCTTTCGTTTTTCTCTGTTTTTTCCTAAACCACACCTCTCTGTGCCCACGCTGTTGCCAGATCGGGGTGAGAGAAACAAGCAAGAAGCAACCAATTCAATTCAATTCAAAGGAGCTTTATATGAGAAAACATACGTGTACATTGCCAAAAGCAAGCGTCAAAATATAATAAAAACAGTTGAAAATGGGGAAAGTATATACAGTTGGAGGAGGGTACAGCATTGTGTAGACAGAGCTATGTCACATTGCATCGTTATATACATGTTATACATGTTATAAAGCTTTTTTGAAACAAATAGCAGCATTCTTTTTTGCAGTCACTTTGGGACAAATGTCAGCATTTTTTCTCAGGACTATTTAAATAGCATATAGGACAACTCAGATTTAAGATCTATTTAAAGATATAGCAGCTCTGTTTACATACAGTGGTCCAGCGGTCTACTTGGTACAGATAGTAGTCCTGACTCCTTAGGGTGGTTGTAATCTTCTTTTGTCGCAACAGTTCAGAAGTCTTGCTTCTGTGAGTGTTTGCACATTGAATTTCTCCCAAATGGTATGGGAGTTTTTTTTGTCATTGGTCATAGTTTCAAACTCACGTTGGGTGTGTGTAATCTGTGGGAACTTTGGGAAGTATGTGTCTTTTGATTGATTGAAAAATGTATTTATTAACAGTTTGCAGAATTACAGTACATTTCAAGCACAACTCAATACAAAGACTGTTAACTGTGAGTGGACGACCCAATAAAGCATTACAGTTGTTTACAAGAGGGTCCACCTTGTTCAAATCATCAAAACATTTAGAGACATACAAATAGAAACTTCTATATAGCCAAAAAGAACAGAACAGGAATTCATCATAAAGGAGGTAAAAAAAGGTAAAAGAAACATATACAGTGAGGGGAAAAAGGGGTGGGTGGTGGGGGGGATTCAGATTTTTTTACGGGGGCCAGTTTCGAATTGCAGCCGTCCGTAGGTGTCCTTTGAGAGCGGTTTTGAAGGAGTCAAGGGATTCCATCCATCCATCCATCTTCAACCGCTTATCCGTAGTCGGGTCGCGGGGGCAACAGCTCCACCAGAGTGCTCCAGACTTCCCTCTCCAGAGCAACATTAGTGACTTCCTCCTGGGGGATTCCGAGGCCAGTGAGTCCATGTATTTCCTCCAACTGCGCCTTGGTCTGCCCCGGGGTCTCCTCCCAGTGGGACGTGCGTCGAGGACCTCCCTAGGGAGGCGCCCGAGAGGCATCCTAACCAGATGCCCGAACCACCTCAGCTGACTCCTTTCCAGGCGAAGGAGCAGCGGTTCTACTCCGAGTCTCTCTCGTGTGACTGAACTTCTCACCCTATCTCTAAGGGAGATGCCAGCCACCCGTCGAAGAAAACTCATTTCGGCCGCTTGTATTCGCAACCTTATTCTTTCGGTCATGACCCACACTTCATGACCATATGAGAGTAGGAACGAAGATTGCTCGGTAGACAGAGAGCTTTGCCTTCTGGCTCAACTCTCTTTTCGTCACAATAGTGCGGTACAGCGACTGCAATACCGCCCCTGCTGCTCCGATTCTCCGGCTGATCTCCTTCTCCGTCCTCGTGAACAAGACCCCGAGATACTTGAACTCCTTCACCTGGGGTAATGCCTGATTCCCTACCCGGACTGCACAATCCACCGGTTTCCTGCTGAGAACTATGGCCTCAGATTTGGAGACGCTGATCCTCAAGGGAGTCAAGGGATTCGCATGTCTTAATGACTGTTGGTAGGGCGTTCCACATTTTGGAACGCGTCGTCTGACGTCTCTGATGTCTTTGTATAGTGGGCAGGTGTGGTTAGAAAGTGTAGCTCTGTTTCCACCACATTTTGTGTGCAGTGGGTGCGTAGTCTGTCTTTCCTTGGGAGTGAGGTCTGTCTGTGTGTCTGCCTTTCTCTACTGCAAGGCTGTGTTCACTGAAGTCTGTAGTTTTGGGTCGTTTACCGTGTTCTTGTATAAATTGTATAGCCTATGTATATTCGCAACCACTGCCAGGTCTAATGAAAACAAGCCCAAAGGAAGTGAGCATTTTGCCATTTTAAACATGTAAATACATAAGGCTATTTGAAAATATTTTCAGAAAATAATAATCTTGACATTTTGAAAAAAAATCTTTAATAATTTTTAAAACACGAATCTTGTATTGGCCCTGGCCCCTGGGGGTGGTGGGTCTCTGGAATGTTTTCAGATGGGGGTTCGGTCCGCAGACAAATATATATTAATTTGGGAAATGAAACCCAAGCCGGAAAAAAACCCCGCAACTACAAGCAACTTTACAAGAAAAACAAGCCTGAAGTCGCTTATAATAAGCGGACACGGCAACACTGCACACCGACCGTAATCTCGCGTAGAGAGAGGAAACCCTGTTCATGTTTCACCGTACGCCAGTCGATAATCGCAGATCTCCAAGCTCACACCGCGTCGCGGATGTGACGCGGTGTGAGCTTGGAGATTGGCTATTTTCGGCGACGCCGCCGTACGGCGGAGCATAAATCAGGCATAACCAGTGTCTCCAATCCAAACTAAAGGAGCCTGGTTTAGCTCACTTTGGATGCTAATGGCAACAATTCACGGTTGATTGCTGACTGTCTGCTGTGCATCCACGCAAATTTATAGTTTTATAATAGTATATATAGTTATAACGGTCAGATTCTGTGTCCAATTGCCCCGGCCTGAGGCGCGTGACATTACGGTGCCAGGAGAAGTGGGCCATGGAGGATGAAACTGGGCCTGATGTCGATGGGACAACTGAGCCCGTGAGAAAACTGGGCAGGGTAAGATTTAAGCTATACAGTTTACATGTTGCATTTGGCAGCAGACGCTCCTATAGTATCCAGAGCAATTTACAGATTAAGTGCATGATCAGATTTCGTAATAAACCCCGAAACTGCATTTGCGGTTTTTCATACACCAGTGCCACCACTACCAGATGGTGACACCCCCCCCCCCACTGTGTGTGTGTGTGTGTGTGTGTGTGTGTGTGTGTGTTGTTATATATATATATATATATATATATATATATATATATATAGTATTGTAGTATGTCAACCCCACAGATGTTATAGTTAATTTCAAAGTGATCAAATTATTTTGTGCAATTAAATGGTCAGCTAGATAATGATACAAAGTTGAGTATGTGAATACCAATGATAGTAGGCCTTACCAATTCAGGATATTGTTTACTAATTCATTACATTGTTTCTGTACTTTGGTGTTTAAACTTTGGCATTCCTACTTCATCTAGTGTAAACTCTAAACAACTCTCTATCTCTCAATTCAATGCAATTTAAATGAAGGTGAAGTAAAACTAAAATGCACTAAACCGCGGCGAGTCGGTAAAACTGGCGAGTTCCCCGGATACCTATCAAACGGTTTGGCCCGTCAGTTTGGTGGGGGTTATATTTTGGGCTAACGGTGACCTTGTGATTAGAGTGTCGACGCTAATCACTCTATAAAAATGGTTCCCAATGCCTTCCCGCGTGGCTCTTGGCATCAAGGGTTGTATTGGGGGTAAGTCCCTGCGACATGCTTAGCTTCATGTCCAGGGGGTGTACAATACCGGCACATCACTTTGGAAACAGGAGATATAGGCTCGTGACCTATGAGCGACATGGCCCAAGGCAAGGCTTACAGTATATTTCGGGCTGTTACTCCTGTAGTATGTTTGTGTCAGAGAGGCTACTCGAGACAGTAGCCTCATTTCGCATTATAATTACTAAAAGTGTACTAGGCATTGTTCATGCTAAATACCTTCCTGGTGGTGCTTGGTGAGTGTGCTTGTATAAAAGGGGACCCATACTCCTGAGGTTCAGTTTTGAATCAACTCCACTTTGCTTTATATCAACAGAGAACACATTGCCAACCGTGCCGCTACAGCGATTGTGTGGCACCTGCTCCACAGAAGAGGACACAGAGATCCGAAGAGGTGGAGTTTGACGATGGCACCACCATCATCCAGCATCCGGCAGACCAGACCATCAGTGACATCCTAGCCAGTTGGATGCCTGACGATGAGCCAGTAACGGAGAGCTCCTCTCATATTCCGGCTGATACTGTGTACCTGAAGGTCGAAGGGGACACCGGCACTATCCTTCCTGCAGACCAGACCGTCTACGAGATCGTGGAGGGAGGCTCACAGCGTGGCGGCCAGCTGTTGGTCGACAACCACGGGTACTCCTACACCAGGAAGTACAGAGGGTCGTCCAAGCACACGGTGTGGCGTTGCTCCGTGCGAGCTCGCAGCAAGGGCAACTCCTCCTGCAAGGCCACCGTCAAGCAGGTGGGGAACGTTCTTATCTGGGGCCGTGTCTGTCACACCCACGCACCGCGGAGGAAGAGGACACGGAAGTCCGAAGAGCACGTCATGGAGTTTGAAGATGGCGCCACCGGTATCCAGGCTCCTGCAGACCACCAGACCATCGATGATGACCTCCAAGCGAGATGGCAAGAGCCGGTAACCGAGAGCTCTCACATTCCAGCTAGTGGTGGGTATTGCCTGCAACCTCATGATAGATATGTATCATGATACAGAGGCCACGATACGATATATATCGATTATACATTGATTCCATATGGCTGGATATTGGCAACAACCTCACGATTGCCGATGTTTTGAAATCAATTTGAAAAACTTGGTGGATAACATTTAAACAAAAAGCAAGGAAAAAAATTAAATAAATTTGATGGATAAATGCAAAAGATTTAATCATATGTTGTATCTTAACTGTCAGACAGAAACAGATTCTGATGTTTGTTTGTTTTTAACCCATTCTGGGCTGGAACCCCTTTTGGTGTTAGCATTATGTTATGCTTTAGCTATTGAAAAATAGCAGATCTACAAGCTCATAGCGCGCCACCGAGTGGCGCGCTACGAGCTTGTAGGTCTGCTATTTTAAAAAAATGGAAGAACGACTGACATAGAAACATAGCTTTTTCAGAAAACTGTCAGGATGTAGAAGACATTTTTAGAATCTGATCGCAGGTCAAAATAAGCCACGTCACACACAGCATTTCCTGGCGTATCGATATGGGTACGATGCGATGCGATTATCGGGCAAGGAATGCGATACGATCATTGCCATATCGATGAATTGATCCCACCCCTAATTCCAGCTGACACTGAGTACATGGAGGCCATAGAAGAAGGCACTATCCTCCCTGCAGACCAGACCGTGTACGAGATCGTGGAGGGAGGCTCACAGCGTGGTGGCCAGCTGTTGGTCGACAACCACGGATACTCCTACACCACAAAGTGTGGAAGGTAGGCATGGTAATTTGATGTATTACCATGTTTTTGTTCTTGCTTACTGTAAATCGCTCTGGATTAAGAGCGTCTGCCAAATGCCTAAATTGTAGGCCTCTCACAATTATTGCATAATCGACTAATCGCATTTGTTTGAGATGATCGCAATCATTTTTGCATAATCGGCAATCTTTCCATGTTGAAAAATGGCCATACATTTGTAGATCAACAATTGCTATTGTATGTAAAAAAAGAAAAGAAAATGTCAGTGATTTCTTTGTAAGTTATTTGTCATAGCTTCCCCGTGCAGTCTGTGATTACGAAGCCTTAAAAGGCAAACAAATACAAATTGTAACGTTCCAATGTTCAGTGCATAAAAACACAATTGAAATGTCGTTAATCGCAGTTATTTGTGTGAGAATGAATTGTCAACTCTGTCAAATTTGTGACGGTGACTGACCTAGCGGAGGGTCGGCCATACACACGCTGTGGCGTTGCTCCGTGCGAGCTCGCAGCAAGTGCAACTCCTCGTGCAAGGCCACCGTCAAGCAGGTCGGGGGTTTCTTTACTCGGGGCCGCATGGCGCACACCCACGCTGGACAGCCTGGCATTGCCTCCAAGGTTGGTATAGTCTTTTATTTTGTCCTCATTGACCCATTTAGGCCTGACCTCAAAATTTAAAAAAAAAATCTTCTAAATCCTCCAGTTTTCTGAAATAAATATTTTCACGATTTTTCAAAAATAGCAGACCTACAAGCTCATAGCGCGCCACTCGGTGGCGCGCTATGAGCTTGTAGATCTGCTATTTTTCAATAACATAATGCTAACACCAAAAGGGGTTCCCGCCCAAAATTGGCTAAAACATGTTTTTGAGAACTTCTTTTTTTGTGGGGGGGGGGGGGGGGGGTGGGGGTGCTTTTTGCTGTTTTAGTGATTTCTCAATACAAATTAATTTGTAGTGATCCACCACAGAGATCTTCTAAATCCTCCAGTTTTCTGAAATAAATATTTTCACGATTTCAAAAATAGCAGACCTACAAGGTGGCGCGCTATGAGCTTGTAGATCTGCTATTTTTCTATAGCTAAATTATAACATAATGTTTAAAACACCAAAAGGGGTTCCCGCCCAAAATGATTAAAACATTATTTTGAGAACTTCTTTTTCAATACACATTCATTTGTAGTGATCCACCACATACGATGACAGCTGTCCATAGCAATACTGTATATATAGCTAAGTAAATGATCTAAAGTCATCTTACAGTAAATGCACCACGTCTCTCTCACTCTTTGACACATGCGTTCCACACCACCACACGGAGTGCATGCAGTGCCCAGCCTTGAGTCTTGTGGTCAGGCTCTGCCAGTGGACCTAATGAGCCCTAAGTTCAATTGATGGCAACCTCATGCGATAACTTTATCAATGCATTTTCACAGTCAGTTTACACTCTTCAGACACAGGCAGGCAGACTGTTATGACAACGGGTATTGCATACTAGGTTCCCAACTTGCATCGTTCCCAAGTAGGCCGGTGGCTGACGGCCACAGGTCTAAGTGTTTTTGAATGTACACATTCTTAATTCTTTGTCACATCATTGTCACATTGACAGATATACTGTACTATATCTCTATGTAATGATTCCAGACATTTAGTTTTACGTTTACGTGGTGTGGTTTCCAACTAATTCTGTGATAAATTAACACGCCCAGAAATGTATTTTCGTACACGTTCTATCATCATCATTGATCACAATCTTTGCTTGATCTTTGATTCGCCAGGCGAAGCTCAAGGTTCATGCACTCACCAAGGCGAATGTCTTCAAGGAGGAGGTGACGGCAGAGGACAGTATTCCTGCTAACCCCGACATGAATGGAAATGAGCCTGTTGATTGGACAACCGAGCCCCCGAGAAGACTGGGCAGAGTAAGACACTATATTTGTTCAATTTTGGCAAGTATAGCAGACGCTGTTATCCAGAGAGGGACTTACGACAACATGCTAAATGCCTTTCTGTGAGGGTGGCGCGTGTGCTTGGATAAAAAGGGGGGTGACATATGATATTTCCGGTATAGGTTCAGTTTTAAATCCTCTCCACTGTGCTCGATAGAGAACACAATGCCAGCCACGCCGATACAATGATTCCGTGGCACCCGCACCACCTCGGAAGAGGGCACGGAGGTCCGAAGAGGTGGAGTTTGAGGATGGCGCCACCGTCGTCCAGCCTCCTGCGGACCAGACCATCGATGACCTCCGAGCCAGTTGGCTGCCCGGTGAGCCGGTAACGGAGAGCTCTCGCATTCCGGTGGATGCTGTGCGCCTGAAGGTCGAAGGGGACGCCGGTGCTGTCCTTCCTGCAGACCAGACCATCTACGAGATCGTGGAGGGAGGCTCACAGCGTGGCGGCCAGCTGTTGGTCGACGACCACGGGTACTCCTACACCAGGAAGTACGGAGGGTCGTCCAAGCACACGGTGTGGCGTTGCTCCGTGCGAGCTCGCAGCAAGGGCAACTCCTCCTGCAAGGCCACCGTCAAGCAGGTCGGGGGTTCCTTCGCCCGGGGCCGCATGACGCACACCCACGCCGGACAGCCTGGCATTGCCACCAAGGTTGGTAGTCGTTTATTTGGTGCTCGCTAACAAAAGATAATAATCTGTTCATCATTCTTATGTGAAAAGCTGCAACAGAAACGATCACAGCCATCATGGGAGAAACCCAGCCCTTCTTTTCTCCATCGCTACGTTTGTAACCAGCTCAGTGGCCCTGTGGTAGAATGTCTGCCCTGAGACTGCTCAGTCATACCAAAGACTGTAAAAAAAAAAAGTATAACCAATGCCTCAGCTTGGCACCTCTGAGTACAGGAAAACCTGTATTGAAGCAGCTACTTGAAAAGATTAAACAAAAATGTAATGTAGTAAACAACATGATCGAAAATGCCAAAATGAATTTCTTCAATTCAATCAACACATTTCTAGTTTATGCGTAGTTCCCAACCATTTTTTTTTCTTTCTTTTTTTCTTGCCAGATCAAGCTCGCCAAACAAGTGAATGGACTCACCCAGGCCAACGCCTTTAAGTCAGCTGCTACAATAGTGGAGGAGGTGATGGCAGAGGAGCTAGCCGTGGACATGCCATCCAGCATTCGTTCCAAACCCGCCAACCTGTCTAGGCGTGTCAACTACCGGAGGCAGAAGAATCGGCTTGCGGGCCCCGCCTCCTGTCTGGACGGGGGTCGCACGCCTGAGGGGCGGCGCCTTCGGCGGCAGCAGGGCCTTCTCGGCCCCCCGGCGGCACCCGAGCCACCGCGACCGCGACCGGTTCCCCGGCCGCCGGGCGGAGTCGACGGAGACCCCCTCGGGCGGTCGTCGAGCGACGGCGACGTGGTCTACGAGATCATGGAAGGCGGCACGCAGCGCGGCGGCCTGCTGTTGGTCGATAACCACGGATACAGCTACACCAAGAAGTGTGGCGGCTCGGCCAAGCACACGGTGTGGCGCTGCTCCATACGATCCCGCAGCAACGCCAGCAACTCCTGCAAGGCCACCGTCAAGCAGAGTGGGAACGGGTTCACCCAAGGCCGCATCGCTCACAGCCATGCTGGGCAGCCTGGCATTGCCACCAAGGTAGTAGTCGTTTTTTATTTTTTTATTTAACACTTTTCGGGAACTAGAGGTTCGGGGCCGCACAGTGGCCCTCTCACATCTAGAGTTGGGGCCCTCACACCGGGGTGCATACGTTGGCTAGACAATAGACATACCAACAGTCCTACATATAGTCGTTAGTCAGACGAACCTGTGCTGCGGGTTAAAAATCACCCGTGCGGTCCAGCCACCTTGGCCGATAGCCCAAGCCTGGCAGTGTGCCGCGGGTTCGACTCCCGATCCCGACGGCCTTTACTGCATGTCACCCCCCATCTCTCTCCCCCCTTTCCTGTCAGCCTACTGTCTGTCCCTCTATAAAAAATATAAAATAAAGGCGAAAGCCACAAAAAAAAAAACATTAAAAAATCACCCGTGGCTCCCGACATGTGTGGTGGGTTAAAACAAATCCGTTAAAAATCACCAGTGGCTTCCTGTGAGGTTAGGGTTAGGTTAGGGAGATCTACTTCAAACTAGGTCAACCCAGGAATTTACTCTCATTCTTTTGTCTCATTCATTGATCATATGTTTTGTTTTGTTTTTTGTTTTTTGTTTTTTACTTTCCTACTAGGTAAAGCTCACCAAGCAAGTATATGGACTCACCAAGACGAACTTCTATAAGTCGGCTGCCAGCATAGTGAAGGAGGTGATGTCGGAGGAGCTGGCCGTGGACATGCCAGCCAGTATTCGTCTCAACCCTGCCAGCCTGGCAAGGTGTGCCAACTACCAGCGAAAGAAATATCGGGCTGCAGGCCCCACCTTGGTGGACTTTGTACGTCACAGGGACCTGAGTCGGTGCCGGCAGTCGGCCGATCGCTTACGGGAAGAGGAGACTAGGTCTTCCAACCACTGGGGGCAGACACGTCTGCCTGCGGACCCCTCCTCCTCCGTGGACTTTGTGCTGGACAAGGATCACGTGCCGGACGGATTCCTCCAGCAGGACATCAGCAAGGACGGGGCTCGAAACCTCATCTTCGCCACGCCCAAACAACTGGAGCTGCTCAAGTGCGTCAGGCAGCTCTTCTTGGGCGGCACATTCAACGCGGTGAACCGGCCCTTCCAGCAGCTCTTCAGCTTCCACGCCTTCCTCTGGGACGACGAGGGCCGCAGCGTGACGCGGGTCCCGCTGACGTTTGTCCTGATGTCGTCGAGGAGGAAGCGGGACTACGTCGCCGTGTTCCAGGCCATGAAGAACCTGGCGCCCGGCCTCGAGAAGGTGCACCTGGTGACGAGAGCCAACTGGCAAGCGGCAGCCAAACTGTTGCCCGACGCCGTCGTCCGGGGCTGCAGCGGCGTCCATTTGACCCCGGCCCTGTGGCATCAGGTCCAGCAGCTCGGCCTGGCGGTGGCCTACCTCTGCTCGGGAGCGGTGCGCGACTACACCGCGCTGATGTTCACCCTCCCGTACGTCTCCGCCGACCACATCGTGGCGGCTTTCGACAGGGTCGCGGCCAGCGGCAAGAACAGCCGGCTCCGACCCGCACTCGACTACATCCGCGACGCCTGGATCGTCGGCCGGTGGGAGCCCGGGCGGCGGTTCGTCTGCAAGCGCTGCCTCGGGACAGACGATCATGTCGTCGAAGGAGGCCGGCACGGCGGCCTGCGCCGGGAGACGACGCAGCGATGCAACATGCAGCTGTACCTCCTCTTGCAGCTGATGCAGGGCGAGGCCAACCTGTTCCCCTTGCAGCAGCGGTCGGTGCGCCAGCAGTGCAGGCTGATGCAGGGCGAGCTGGCCAACGTCTGGAAGGCATACCGGAAGAAGGAGCTGACCGTCGGCCAGCTGCTGAGCAGGGTGTCGGATTTGACCGCTGCCGTGATACCTCTGATAATTATGATCAAAAATGGTAATTTCTTTGCCACGCTTATCATTTAGTAGCCTACAGCCAGGGGTCTTCAACATTCTTCAGGCCAAGGAGGACCCCTTAGCTGAGAGAGAGAGAGAGACAAAGCTTTGTTTTTTGTTCTCAAATGAAAGAACAAATAAGTGAGGGTCCCTGCAGCTTTGTCCATACAACTTGATAAGAGGTTTTCAAAGCTAGCTCACCATCAATGTCTGTTGACCGTTGAGAGATTTGAGACTATAGTATTTCACAGGTCTTTCATTTAAGAGACTATAGGGCTCCATTTTCGTCACCGCTAAACCCCTTATCCCTAAACTTCTTTGCCAATTTTTACTATTTTGAAAAACATTTTTGAATAGTTCAACTAGCCAATCCACATTGACACGTTGTGAGCTTGTAGACTGGCCATTTTAACTATTCAAAAAATGTTTTGCAAAATAGTAAAAATAAAAAAGGCAAAGAAGTTTAAAGGCGTAGTGAAACGGAAATGGTGGACATTTTATTTTGAAGTTTCAGACGGTCTCAAGTTGAAACACCGCTATGAAGTTTCTGAACCAATCAGAGCGTTGCATCCCTTCAGGGGATGGGACGGTAGCTAGGGACGGTAGCTATGCTACGCAGGACAGCGTGGGGATGTTTGTTTACAAATCAGATAGTCGTCCAGCTTTACCAGTTTACTCTTATGTGGCTTATTTCTACCCTATAATGTTTTCAGATAATTTTTTTAGCGTGATGATTAAGTTAAAACCGAGTAATACACTCTCTGGATGTTATCTTGAATGGGAATAAAAACGGAAGATATCTGTAATCAGTAGCAGCTGTGCAGCCTGTGCTGGACGGATGCGGAGATATGGGGAATTAAACGGGTGAGCTTCATTTTTATTGGCTTTTATCGCTGTGGGCCTCGACACGTCATCACGCAGCACGTTTTCGTTTTCAGGAAGTAATAAAACATATATTTTTATGGACGTTTGATATAAAAACACACAAAAATGAGAATTTTCCAATTTTTTTGGCATCCATTGTTAGGTATGACCATATGATGACCATGGATATGGTCTAAAAGTGTGAAAAACTTATTTTTCATTTCACTACACCTTTAAGGAAAAGGGGTTTAGCGGTGATGAAAATGGAGCCCTATGGGGGCTTTGGTGACTTCTATTCTGTTCATATATTTGTTTGACAGTAGTGCACTATCATCAGTGTTGTTGTCTAAATCAAATGTGTTTTTTGCCCCACATTATCTGTGCTAATTATGTTATGTATTAATATACATATTATGTATGTACGTTCTACTTCAGACATTTAATTTAAAAAAGAAAGATATTATCATCATCAGATATTGCCATGTCAGTTAATTTCAGTAACTGACATGGCATTTGAACATTCCCGCATTAACCCATTCTGGGTGGGAAGTTGCCCCTGTTGGTGTTTTAAGCATTATGTTATACTTTAGCTATTGAAAAATAGCAGATCTACAAGCTCATAGCGCGGCACCGAGTGACGAGCTTGTAGGTCTGCTATTTTTTTTTAAATCGTGAAAATGTGGCCCAAATGTTTGAATACATTCTTTCAGACAGTTTTTAACTCAAATCTTTGCTTCTGGAAGGTCCCTGGAACAACACGTTTTCAGATGGGGGTCGGCAGCCAATTTCAGATATTTCTGAGCGTCCTTGACATGAAATATTGAGAACCACTGATATAGAAACATGAGGTTTTTTCAGAAAACTGTCAGGATTTAGAAGAAGATATTTTGTAGAAATCGAGCTCAGGTCAGAAGTAAAGTGCATAATGCTTTTGAAAGACCTTCCGCGCCTCCGACTTCACATTTGGCCAAGCCACGCTCCCTCCTCATCTTCCTGGCGTCATCTTCTTTCTTCTGAATTTTTTGGCAGCCCGTCTCGTCTTTTCACCCGACGAGCAGTGGTGGAAAGTAACTAAGTACTTTTACTTAAGTACTGTACTTAAGTACAATTTTGAGGTATTTGTACATTACTTGAGTATTTCCAATTTCCAATACTTTTACTTCTACTCCACTACATCTCAGAGTCACAATTTGTACTTTTACTACAATTATTTGAAAACTTTAGTTACTAGTTACTTTGGAGATTTTAATTTTGATTAGAAAACATACATTAACCACTTCAACCCTATACATTTCGGCCATTTGAAAATAGCCGATCTACAAGCTCGTTGCGACGCATTGTGAGCTTGTAGATCTGCTATTTTCAAAAGATTTTGTACACAGTTTGAACTTGTGAAGTGGGACATTCTGCAATATGAGTACTTTTACTTTTAGTACTTTAAGTACATTTTGATGCCGATACTTTTGTACTTTTACTCAAGTACATTTTCAATTCCTTACTTTTACATGTAACAAAGTAGTTCTAAATTGCAGTATTGGTACTTTTACTTAAGTAAAACAATTGAGTACTTTTTCCACCACTGCCGACGAGTGACTCTCCCCAGCCATGCAGCATGCTGCTGCTCCTCCTCCAGTGTTCTTGACCTCTCCTCTGCTTACCGCAGAGACTGTTTGGTGCTCTCCAGCTCAGCAGCAGTGTCTCTTGTCTTGTCTCGTGCACAGTGAGTCGGCGTGCTGCCTTCGTTCGAGTGGTTTTCCGAGAGTGGTTCTCTTCCAAAGCAGACCTCTCTCCATTATCTTACTGTCAAAGCAGGGCCCTGGCCTTCACTCTCTGGCTCTCACTTCTCCAGCTGTGTGTGTGTGACTGTGTGTGTGTGACTGTGTGTGTGTGTGTGTGTGTGTGTGTGTGTGTGTGTGTGTGTGTGTGTGTGTGCGTGTGCGTGTGCGTGTGCGTGTGCGTGTGCGTGCGTGCGTGCGTGCGTGCGTGCGTGCGTGCATGCGTGCGTGCGTGCGTGTGTGTGTGTGTGTAGGGGTCCCAGCCAGGCAGACACCCACTCCTCTGTTGAAGAAACCCTGGCCTAGAGCAGCGGGGGTTCTCAAACTTTTTCATTTCAAGGACCGCCAAATTGACACCCATTAGCCCGCTGACCCCCATTGGAAAATATAGGCCAAGGAACAGCCATATGAGAAGATCTTTGCGGCTCTAGCAGTGATTTTTCAACCATTTTCATTTCAAGGACCCTCAGTTTGACCTGAATTAGGCTACGGTCCCCCATTTCCATCTCTGGGACCCCCAATGTCCCAGAGATGGAAATGAGCCTGCTCGGGGACTACAGATGGAAATGAGCCTGCTCAGGGACTACAGATAGAAATGAGCCTGCTCGGGGACTACAGATGGAAATGAGCCTGAGCCTGCTCAGGGACTACAGATGGAAATGAGCCTGAGCCTGCTCAGGGACTACAGATGGAAATGAGCCTGAGCCTGCTCAGGGACTACAGATAGAAATGAGCCTGCTCGGGGACTACAGATAGAAATGAGCCTGCTCGGGGACTACAGATGGAAATGAGCCTGAGCCTGCTCAGGGACTACAGATGGAAATGAGCCTGAGCCTGCTCAGGGACTACAGATGGAAATGAGCCTGCTCAGGGACTACAGATAGAAATGAGCCTGCTCAGGGACTACAGATGGAAATGAGCCTGCTCGGGGACTACAGATGGAAATGAGCCTGCTCAGGGCATAGAGTATATATATAATAGAGACTGAACTGGCGCGAAGCTCCGCCCCCCCAGCTATTCATGTCAGTGGAAGTTGCTCAGTGGCGTTTTGAAGCACCCGGAAGACTGCCGGAAGTCCCTCCCAGGACCTCAACTTTGAGGTCCTGAGTGACGTAGGGCAACCGAGCGCTCAACGTTAAAGCCCAGCTGCACGGGGTTTCCCGGTCATGAATCCACGGGTCCGCCTGTAGTCCCTCCTCCTACCACTAGGACCCAGAGCTTCAACGTTGGAAAGCCTGCCTGCCCCCTTGGCTCAGGGACTACAGATGGAAATGAGCCTGCTCGGGGACTACAGATGGAAATGAGCCTGCTCAGGGACTACAGATGGAAATGAGCCTGCTCGGGGACTACAGATGGAAATGAGCCTGCTCAGGGACTACAGATGGAAATTAGCTTATGGCTAACTCTGGCCCATTTACATGAATGTGAAAACTGACGTGTTGATTAATGAGCATTGTAAATAAATAAATAAGTAAATGTATATTGTAAAAAACAAAACGATGTACACTCTCTGAGTTACAGACCCCATAATAGGGTCCATTTGGTTCCTAATTATCATTTAGCTGGGGACCCCTGGAGCTCCCCTCAAGGACCCCTGGGGGTCCCCGGATTGCACTTTTTGGAACCACTGGCCCAGAGTTCAGCTAATTAAATGCTGTGTTGCTACTGTATGCTCACTGTGTTATTTATGCTCACTCAATTAAGCCTTAATTGAGCCTTACTCATCCTTTTGAGTGTGTGCACAGTGTTGGCACTTACATACACACACACACACACACTACACAAATATTACACTGTGAGAAAGCAAACAATCACAATGATTATTTCTACATCATTCTGTATCGTTTATCATATCCCTGTGGTTTGTAAGATGTTTATTTATTATTATTATAATTTTTTTGTCGGGAACCCCTTTTGGTGTTTTAAGCATTATGTTATGCTTTAGCTATTGAAAAATAGCAGATCTACAAGCTCATAGCGCGGCACCGAGTGCCGCGCTACGAGCTTGTAGGTCTGCTATTTTTTGGAAAATCGTGAAAATGTGGCACAAATCTTTGAATGTATTCTTTCAGAGCGAACATTTTTAACTCAAATCTTTGCTTCTGAGAGGTTCCTGGAACATCATATTTTGAGATGGGGGTCGGCGGCCAATTACATATCATTTTTGGGGTCCTTGACATGAAATATTGAGCACCACTGATACAGGAACATGAGGTATTTCAGAAAACTGTCATGATTTAGATTAGAAGACATTTTCTAAATTTCGACGTCAGGCCTAAAGGGAAGCTCCGCACACTCAGATCTGCGCACAATCAAAGTATTTATCTTGCAAGCTTTCGGTCTACTGACCTTCAGGCATGACAGTTGACTTTGATTGATTGATTGATTGATTTGATTGATTGATTGACACCCTGAAACACAAGTATCACCAGTGGTGGAAAGTAACTAAGTATATTTGCTTAAGTACTGTACTTAAGTATACCATTTTGGGGGTTTTGTACTTTACTTGAGTATTTCCAATTTCCAATAATTTGACTTCTACTCCACTACATCATACATAAATATTGTACTTTTACTCCACAACAATTATTTGAAAGCTTTAGTTACTATAGTAATAATAATCAAAATCTACAAAGTAACTATAGTTGCTTTGTAGATTTTGATTACAAGTAAGACGCGGGAACGCAATAACAACAATTAGAATAAATTACGTACTTTTTTAAAGGTTTTTTTTAAGTTCTATTTTTTTGTTTTTTTAAAAGTTTTTTCCTTTTAATTTTTTTTAAGTTAAGTTTTTTTTTAAGTTAAGTTTTGTGTGTGTGTGTGTGTGTGTGATACAGCTGCGCCCTCTGGTGGCGGGCGGGTGGTGTTACAGCGTGACACACACACAGACAGACAGACACACAGACATGTTCTGCTAGGTCTCATAGTTAGTGCTCACTGCGTTCGCAATCACTGCGTTCGCAATTATTACAAAACATTAACCACTTCAGCTCTTTACACATTTCGGCCATTTAATTGAAAATAGCCAATCTACAAGCTCACAAATGCGACGCATTGTGAGCTTGTAGATCGGCTATTTTCAAAAGATTATTATTATACATTTGAAAACCTGAAATGAGACATTGTGCTCAACGAGCATATAGGCCCTACTTTTACTTTTGGTACTATAAGTACATTTTGATTCCAATACTTTTGTACTTTAAGTACAATTTGAATTCCGGACTTGTGACAAAGTATTTCTAATATTGCAGTATTGATACTTTTACTTAAGTAAAACATTTGAGTGCTTTTTTCCACCAGTGCATGTCTGACCGTTGTCATAAACTCATTATCAAATGTGAGAACGTTGGGGCAGATCAAACAAAATTAAGTACCAACGTTTAATTTAGTACAGTGGTTTTCAACCCTTTTCATATCTACGCTCATTATTCATTCAGTATTTGAGCCATGGACCACCATTTAGGCTCAGTTTATCCCTGTGGTTTGTAAGATGTTTATTTATTATTATTATAATTTTTTTGTCGGGAACCCCTTTTGGTGTTTTAAGCATTATGTTATGCTTTAGCTATTGAAAAATAGCAGATCTACAAGCTCATAGCGCGGCACCGAGTGCCGCGCTACGAGCTTGTAGGTCTGCTATTTTTTGGAAAATCGTGAAAATGTGGCACAAATCTTTGAATGTATTCTTTCAGAGCGAACATTTTTAACTCAAATCTTTGCTTCTGAGAGGTTCCTGGAACATCATATTTTGAGATGGGGGTCGGCGGCCAATTACATATCATTTTTGGGGTCCTTGACATGAAATATTGAGCACCACTGATACAGGAACATGAGGTATTTCAGAAAACTGTCATGATTTAGATTAGAAGACATTTTCTAAATTTCGACGTCAGGCCTAAAGGGAAGCTCCGCACACTCAGATCTGCGCACAATCAAAGTATTTATCTTGCAAGCTTTCGGTCTACTGACCTTCAGGCATGACAGTTGACTTTGATTGATTGATTGATTGATTTGATTGATTGATTGACACCCTGAAACACAAGTATCACCAGTGGTGGAAAGTAACTAAGTATATTTGCTTAAGTACTGTACTTAAGTATACCATTTTGGGGGTTTTGTACTTTACTTGAGTATTTCCAATTTCCAATAATTTGACTTCTACTCCACTACATCATACATAAATATTGTACTTTTACTCCACAACAATTATTTGAAAGCTTTAGTTACTATAGTAATAATAATCAAAATCTACAAAGTAACTATAGTTGCTTTGTAGATTTTGATTACAAGTAAGACGCGGGAACGCAATAACAACAATTAGAATAAATTACGTACTTTTTTAAAGGTTTTTTTTAAGTTCTATTTTTTTGTTTTTTTAAAAGTTTTTTCCTTTTAATTTTTTTTAAGTTAAGTTTTTTTTTAAGTTAAGTTTTGTGTGTGTGTGTGTGTGTGTGATACAGCTGCGCCCTCTGGTGGCGGGCGGGTGGTGTTACAGCGTGACACACACACAGACAGACAGACACACAGACATGTTCTGCTAGGTCTCATAGTTAGTGCTCACTGCGTTCGCAATCACTGCGTTCGCAATTATTACAAAACATTAACCACTTCAGCTCTTTACACATTTCGGCCATTTAATTGAAAATAGCCAATCTACAAGCTCACAAATGCGACGCATTGTGAGCTTGTAGATCGGCTATTTTCAAAAGATTATTATTATACATTTGAAAACCTGAAATGAGACATTGTGCTCAACGAGCATATAGGCCCTACTTTTACTTTTGGTACTATAAGTACATTTTGATTCCAATACTTTTGTACTTTAAGTACAATTTGAATTCCGGACTTGTGACAAAGTATTTCTAATATTGCAGTATTGATACTTTTACTTAAGTAAAACATTTGAGTGCTTTTTTCCACCAGTGCATGTCTGACCGTTGTCATAAACTCATTATCAAATGTGAGAACGTTGGGGCAGATCAAACAAAATTAAGTACCAACGTTTAATTTAGTACAGTGGTTTTCAACCCTTTTCATATCTACGCTCATTATTCATTCAGTATTTGAGCCATGGACCACCATTTAGGCTCAGTTTATCCTCAATATTTTGTTATTGTTGAATAAGATAGTGTCCACAATTCCATGCTGTATTGATGTTGGTACCATTAAGAGAGACAACAGGTCAAAATAAAAAAAATTCTACATTCTCTAATTGCTGCGACCACTAAGAAAACGTGCAAAACCCGTCTGTCAGTCGGCTCACGCCTCTATATATGGTTGTCAGAACGTCACGCTTCGAGACACGCTCCATATATGGCCGTCTCCATATATGGTTGTCAGTCCATCACGCCTCGTGACATCACGCCTTGTGACACGCTCCATATCATCCAAATGAATGCCCGGCCCCACCTGGGCCCTCATCAAACCCTGTACACCCAAGACACTGCGTCCGCTGCCACCCTTAGATCTCCATATGTGGAGCTGACCTGTTCTAACATTCCATGTGTTGATCTGACCTCATCAAACCCTGTACACTCAAGACACGCTCCATATGGCCAGACCTCATCAAACCCTGCATGCACACTCAAGACACTGCCTCCGCTGCCACCCTTAGATCTCCATATATGGAGCTGACCTGTTCTGACATTCCATATGTTGATCTGACCTCATCAAATCCTGTACGCTCAACTTAAGACACGCTCCATATATGGCCAGTACAGAATTCATTCCATATGTTGATCTAGCACACACACACACACACACACACATATTTAACATCTTTATTTGCATTCACATTTTACAAGACATTCTTGAACACAGAACAATAGTGGATTGTCCTCATAAACAACAACAATATCTGGTGTATTAGCTGTGACATCTGAAAAGGCATCATTTTCATTATTGTGCATGAACATGGCAGTTGAAACACGTGAGTGCTTATACAGTCTGGCAGATGATGGAACATATGAACTTATGTCCTTATAGCTAATAGGTCAACAATAAGCCTATCTCACAGAATTTCCCCGCCCCCCTAAATACGCCCCCTTTCGGGGTTAGTGGTGATAGCGTGACGTCACTCCATAGACACTACATGTTAACCGAGGTAATTTAAGAAGTCTACAACTTTTGTTTTCTCAAGGTAAGGTTTGTTCTATCTGTTCGACCTGATTTACCATCTTGTTTGCTTCATAATAATATTGGTCTGTCACATTTTTACATTAGAAAATGTACTTAGATTCTCCAGAGAAAAAAACGTGTAAATGCTCATGTTAAAGACACCACTATTTACCGGAAGTGGGCGTGGAAAGCGGGCTGTGAGATAGGCCTATTCTGTCGTGCCTAGCAATGTACATTCCCTTATATACAGTACATAGCAGCCATTAAGAATATATGACAGTGTTTCTGTAACTGGAGTGTGGTCATGGTGCAGACAATGAGGAGGAAACGTGTTAGGGTACCACAGAGAGAGATTGAGTCTGGTTGGAAGGACCTGTAATCTGGTTTTGACTGTAAAGGTGACTATATCCTCATGCATAATTCTTGAATATTGTATGAGATACGGTGTGGTCTGCATCGGGAAGGCAAGCTAGCTTCCCCTGTAGTTTTAAACCAGTCCAGTGTTGTTGCTGTTGTAACACTACAAGGTACCTCCGAGCACACACACACACACACACACATATTCTTTTTTTAAAATAATTTTTATCCCACGATTTTGTAACCCATTTTTCACCCCTGTGTCACTTATCTAATGTGATCCTGGGCTCTACACACCCTCCGCCAACCTAGTCCCCATAATGGGGGACATGGGGAGAGCAACGAACTTGAACTCATGCTTCCTTCATGCCTGAGTGTCCAAGTTGCTCCTTTGCACCTGACACGGGGGAGTTTCCCTGGTTGGACGTAGCGCGTGGAAGGAACACGTTATTCCAACCAGTTCCTTTCCCCTCCATCAGGCGCCTCGGCTGGCCAGGGGGAGGCAGTTTAGAGACCAGGATTACTGCATGTTTTTGTGAGGACACGGGGAGAACATGCAAACTCCACACAGAAATGCCCTTTCGCAAACCCCGACAGCACTACCAACTGTGCCACCGTGCCCCCCCCCCCCCCCACACACACACACATTCTTTTTTTTATATATTTTATGGAGGGACAGACAGTAGGCTGACAGGAAATGGGGAGAGAGATGGGGGGGAAAGTCACAATTCTCACATTTTTACATTATGGCAGGGGTTCTCAACCCGTGGGTCGCGACCCCTCGAGGGGTCGCCAAATTATTTTGGGTGGTCCCCAAATTATTTTCAAAAAAGAAAAAAAAGTTTTTTGTTTTTTTTTGCAACTGAATGGCTGTAAAGTGGAAATGAAGAATTTACATATAGTACACATAGTACATGCATACACCTTCCCTAATGATGATGGTTTCAGTATTTATTTATGGTGTATTGTCTCTATTATTAAGGTTATTGTAGCAGTCAATTTATATTGGGGGTCGGGAGGGGGCGGGGCAGGGGTCCCGAGACGTTGCCAAAGCATTTTCGGGGGTCCCCGGCCAAAAAGGTTGAGAACCCCTGCACTAAGATACCTACTTCCTGAATGTCAACGCCGTCCACAATCACAACACCAGAGGGAGCTCCAAAAACCACGTTCAACCCAGATTCGGCTCAAACTCATTTTGATCCTATAGCCTACCACTGCAATGTGGAACGCCCTACCAACAGCCATTAAGAAATGTGAATCCCTAGACTCCTTCAAAACCGCTCTCAAACAGCACTCACACAGACGGCTGCAATTACAAACTGGCCCCTGTGTGATTTTTGTCTCCACCAGGCCGAAGGCATGGGGAGAGAGTATGTTTTGCACTCCGCCCGTCCGTCCGTGTGTCCGTCCGTCCGTCCGTCCGTCTGTGAACAGCTAATCTCCGTCACCGTTAACCTAGTCGATGCCAAATTTTGCACACAAACTCCCTGGATGCCAACAATGAACCTCTGCCCCAACATTTCCAGAACGGCCTGTTATAGCGCCACCAGGAGGCCGCTTTGTGCAAAACAAGTTTTTGGACAGTACACCTACATATTTTGTCCAAACATCACGCAAATTGGTACACAGTCTCTCTAGAGCCATTCAACGAAACGTGTCTTTCAGATTTCTCAGACTCCATCCTGATTGGCTAAGATTGGCTTCCAAAGTGCTCAGTTTCAAACAAAAGGCTGCAAATCATGAACACATCGTGTGATTTCCGTGAAATTGTGCACGCACATTCCCACTAGGCCGAGGAAGAAATGCCACATGAACATTTTCAACTCAGCCTCATGGTGGCGCTATAACTGGCCCAAAAGTGTTTTTACCTCTAACTGCACGGATCTGTGGATAACTTTGTATTCCAACTCCCTAGAGGCCAAGGAAAAACCTTTGCCTGGAATTTTTCACATCTGCTCTTTATAGCGCCACCAGGAGGCCGACATATGTAAAACACATTTTCTAATATTACTCCAGATTTTATCCAAATTTCACGCAAATCGGTACACATGCTCTCCATAGTCATGTGATCAAGACGGGTTTGTTTGATTTCTCATAATCCACCCTCATTGGCTACGATTAGCTTCTAAACTTTTCAGGAGTAGCCCGCTTTGTACCCGTTTTGTACAAATCGCCACAACTACTCAGTTACGCAGCGTCCGATTGTGGTGAAACTGTGCATGCATATTCCCACTAGGCTTTGGAAGAAATGCCACAAATCAGCCTCATGGTGGCGCTACAACAGGCCAAGCCGCGTCACACACACACACACACACACACGTTTATATTGCTCCTAAACATTTTGCCAAACATCACACACACACACACACACTCCTATCCTCCTGGTGGAGACCTGTGCCCAGAAGGGCACTTTTTCTAGTTCTATACTGTACATGTTGAATTGAATAAATAGTTTATTTCGATCTTTCTCCTTTTTCAGAGAGACATTACAAATTAAACTAAATTAAAAGGTGATCGAAAAGATATAGGCAGAAGCTTATAGCTTATTAGTGCCTATCCTTATCATAATGTATACCAAGATACTAATGTGAATAGGCCTATACTTAAAACAAAAAAATGTTTTCCCTTATTTCCTAACCGTATATATGATTTCCTTTTTGTATCATCATAGTGTCTGAGCTAATAGACAAGGGCTCCATTTTCGTCACCGCTAAACCCCTTATCCCTAAACTTCTTTGCCTTTTTTTTTTACGATTTTGAAAAACATGTTTGAATAGTTCAACTAGCCAATCTACATTGACACGCTGTGAGCTTGTAGACTGGCCATTTTAACTATTATAACTATGCAAATGTTTTGCAAAATAGTAAAATAAAGGCAAATTAGTTTAGGACGACCTGCTGTGGAGCAGGTCGTCCAATGATCCCTGGGTCGGTGGTTCGAATCCCGGCTCCTCCTGTCCACAGTCAAAGTGTCCTTGGGCAAGACACTGAACCCTACATTGTCTCCAATGAGTCGGTCGGTGTGAGCTCACCACCGTCGGTGTGTGAATGTGGGAAGTGAGGACGGTGGCGTCGACTGTTCGCCGCTTCACCTCCCAATGTATGAATGAATGAACCGTTGTAAAGCGCTTTGAGCACTTGGAAAAGCGCTATAAAAAATGCAATTCATTATTAGGCATAAGGGGTTTAGTGGTGACGAAAATGGAGCCCATAGTGTTTGTTTTTTTTCGGCATGATGATGTACGATGATAAGAGCGCCCCTCACTTCACCCAAGTGTGTTGTTTTGTTTTGTTTTTTGCATAACTAAAAATACATGGCATGGATGCACCTGGGACGTATCCTCACTTCCTCAGTGATGTTTCCTGTGATCAACGGGTTTTTGGGTCTACCAACAACATCATACCCCTCACTCAGGCGACCCAGCCGGGGTTGATCACTCTGCCAGGACTGGGAGAACCAAATTCTGGCGCGTGGAAGGACTAGGCTCTGTGGGTTGACTCCTGTCCGGGCCACTCCGACGTCTCACCAGGTCCACTCCTGCTCCCACCAGGCCCAGGACCTGTGCGTTGCACCAGAGTCCCAGCACCATGGCACTTCATTCAGGAGTGGTGGATTATAATGGCCCGAGATTTGTTAACCCCCAAAAAATTGATACAAAAGGTTTTTCAATGGATTCTGGTAGTATTGGGCATGCTAAATAACATACTAAAAGTCTACCAAAATCTACTCTCCAGAAAGTCATAATTTTCAAGATTGCGTCCCAGACAGAGTTTAAAATGGCCATATCTAAAATGGGAAAACATTTTCAAAGTATTTTTCAACTTATTCTAGTACCTCTGGACATGCTTAAGAACATACTACAAATTTAAGAAAATATACCTTTGGGAAAGGCGTCATTTCCAAGATGGCATTAAAAATGGCAGGCTTATAAAGCTTATAAATGGCTATACTGTATATCTCATTTGAAAAAATATATACAAAGGGTTTTTCACTTGATTCTTGTACCTGTAGACATGCTTATGAACATACAAAAGATTTAGGAAAATACACCTTCCGGAAGGCTTCATTTTCAAGATGCCGTTCAAAATGGAAGCCGGCACCGCTATACTGTATATCTCAATAGAAAAAATTGATACAAAAGTGTTTTCACTTGATTCTGGTAGTATTGGCCATGCTAAATAACATACTAAAAGTCTACCAAAATCTACCTTCAGGAAAAGCTTCATTTTCAAGATGACGTCCAGCATGGCAGCCGTGGCAGCCAGCCAAGCTTAAATTGGCTATACTGTATATCTCAATAGAATATATGTATATGAATGATTTGTCACTTGATTCTGGTACATGTGGACATGCTTATGAACATAACAAAAATCTAGGAAAATATACCTTTAGGAAAGGCTTAATTTTCAAGATGGTGTCCAAAATGGCGTCCGGGAGCTTAAAATGGCTATATCTCAATCCATCTTGAAAATGAAGCCTTTCCTGAAGGTAGATTTTGGTAGACTTTTAGTATGTTATTTAGCATGGCCAATACTACCAGATTTAAGTGAAAAATCATTTGTATCAATTTTTTCTATTGAGATATACAGTATAGCGGTGCCGGCTTCCATTTTGAACACCATCTTGAAAATGAAGCCTTTCCGGAAGGTGTATTTTCCTAAATCTTTTGTATGTTCATAAGCATGTCTACAGGTACAATAATCAAGTGAAAAATCTTTTGTATAATTACTTTTCAATTGAGATATACAGTATAGCTGTTTATAAGCTTTATAAGCCTGCCATTTTTAACACCATCTTGGAAATGACGCCTTTCCCGAAGGTATATCTTCCTAAATTTGTAGTATGTTTTTAAGCATGTCCAGAGGTACTAGAATAAGTTGAAAAATACTTTGCAAATGTTTTCCCATTTTAGATATGGCCATTTTAAACTCCGTCTGGGACGTAATCTTGAAAATGACGGCTTTCTGGGGAGTAGATTTTGGTAGACTTTTAGTATGTTATTTAGCATGCCCAATACTACCAGAATCCATTGAAAAACCTTTTGTATCAATTCTTTGGGGGTTAAACCATATATTGATTCACCTATTGGGCTTCCTCCTCACAGAGGACACAGGATGGGGTGCTAACCCATACTGCTCACCCGGGTGCCGTCTACATTCCGGCTGTCACCTGTCTCTCCGGTGGTCACCAGACTATACCCGGTTGTCACAGAGTCTATTCCTATGAGTCACTATAAATAGAATAACTATAAATACATCGCATGGATGCACCTGGAAGGGTATATCTGCATGTATTTAAATTAATTGAAAATGGAGGACCCTTATGTAAAACTTTTTAGTCCCTTTTCTGGGTTTATGCTCATAGCAGATTTAGTATTGACCTGTACTTTCATTGGACTGTAAGTCTGTACCCATTCTACAAACTGTCTGATGACATTTTTAATTCATCAATCAATCAATCAAGCCCTATTCGCACGACAGTTTGTGCGTCGCTCTGGCGAGTGGGAGACTGGGGTTCGATCGCAGCTCTGCACCAATCACTACATTTGGTTGTGTGCAGATGTCACTCTGAAAATAGCCACTGTGAGCTTGTAGATCTGATATTTTCGGCACACAGCTAAGTATAAATCGGGCATTAAGACGCCGTCACGGCCCGCCGAAATACATTTCAGTCGACTGAATCAACTGTAGATTTAATTTCAACTGAGAGTTAAAAGTCAAAGTTAAGGTTATGTTTAGGCCCAGTTTAGTGAGGTTAAGGTTAGGTTTAAGCTCAGTTTAGTGAGCTTAAGTTAGGTTTAGGCATGGGCAGTAAAATATATATATTTTTGTTATTGTAACTTTATACTAATTTATATTTCATTCACGCTTTGTAATGAACCGTTTTGCAACATTACATGATTGACTCACATGCTGGTTGGCTAGACTATGCTCCACGTGCTGGTTGGCTAGACTACGCTCCACATGCTGGTTGGCTAGACTATGCTCCACATGCTGGTTGGCTAGACTATGCTCCACGTGCTGGTTGGCTAGACTATGCTCCACGTGCTGGTTGGCTAGACTATGCTCCACGTGCTGGTTGGCTAGACTATGCTCCACGTGCTGGTTGGCTAGACTATGCTCCACGTGCTGGTTGGCTAGACTATGCTCCACGTGCTGGTTGGCTAGACTATGCTCCACGTGCTGGTTGGCTAGACTATGCTCCATGTGCTGGTTGGCTAGACTATGCTCCACGTGCTGGAGCATAGTCCTGTGTACCGCGGTATACTTTACTGTGCCGTTTGATGTGTCCAGGTGTGCCGCCTGATTTGACCGAAAATTTAACACTAACCCTAACACTATCCCTCCCCCGAAAGCAATAGCTATTGTGCTGCAGGATTCCTATTGTTGCGTCGTCGTTGTTGTAACACGTCTAATTAATTAGACGTGCGACAACAACAACCACGGAACAATAGACTCTAACGACCATCGGCCATAGGAATGTTAATCACCTGTACTCGCTTGGCAACTTTACTGTATGGGGCACCACCAGAACCCGACAGCAGCACACACAGCGCCGCCGGGTCTACTGCATCTGACGACGGCACAGCCAGCGGCCTCTCGCCGCTGGCTACTACCGCAATGCCTACACGCAACGCCTACAAAGAACTGACTTTACCGTGATGACTACATGAAGTTTGGCTTCACGTTTACTGGGGATACAACTAACCAGAATCCGCTGTGCATCGTTTGTGGATTCAAGCTTGCAAACAGCGCCATGGTTCCCAGTAACTTTATTAAAGCAAGACCACTGAAAAGCCGGCTGTTCGCCACACTGTGCGAGGAAATGGAGGCGGAACATCAAACTCTGCTGTTGCACACCGAAGTTCGATGGCTTTCCAGAGGAAAAGTTTTGTCGCGTGTATATGAACTGAGGGAGGAATTAAAGTGCTTTCTGTCCGCTGAACAATCCAAATATGCCGAACTGTTTGCAAATGAGTACTGGTGTGCAAGACTAGCATACATGGCAGATATTTTTTATCCATCTGAATGAACTGAACAGGAAAATGCAAGGGCGAAATGAGAATTTAGCAGTTATTGGACATACAGGGGGACTATGAATGGAAAAAGAAATTCAAGGAGCTAAGCCTGGACAGGTTTTGGTTGGCTGTTGGCAAAGAATATCCAGCCATCACAGACAGCGCAATGGCAGTTCTGCTCCCCTTTTCCACAACCTACCTGCGTGAGCTTAGCTTTTCAAGCAATGACTTGCATAAAAATCACACCTGTGTGAACGGAGTGGTGCAACTCCCCTCTCTCTCTCTCTCTCTCTCTCTCTCTCTCTTTCTCTCTCTCTCTCTCTCTCTCTCTCTCATTAACAGGCAACAGTGCATCACTATCTCTCTGTTTCTGGCACAACAGCGCCCCTACTGGCACTCATTGGTACTCGTGCTCATAGTTACATCACACATTTCTCTTTAAAGTTATTTGATGAGTGCTGTCATTGTTACATAAATTGTCAAGATAACAGATAAGGGAAGGCCAATTAGTTGCATATAAAATGCAGAAGGGACAATTAATGATTCACCAAGGATATAAAGGACTGTATATCTGAATTATTGAGCTGCACAGAGCTAAAACTATAAAAATACTTTTAAGAAAGTATTTAAAAGTACTGATAAATACTCAGCACCACAACAAGTTAACAATTAGCTTTAACAGGATTACTTTAAGCAGAAAGATCCACATCCAAATGTTGATCTGAGCAGGAAATACTCTTTTAGAAAAATACCTTTAAGTACCCAATAAAAGATGAGACCACCAGGAAGAAGGATTGTCGAGTCAGAACATTATGGTTTAGTTAATTCATTTTCCAGATCTGAGAGACAGAATGATACTCACATACAGCCAAATAACTCTCCCCTGTACCACCAAAAGGCACAGGATAGTCTCTCCCGAACAATTCATTTCACAGGCATTAATACTGTAGAATACGTCAATTGTTGATACACATTCATTGGCTGAATAGATAGTTAATTTCCGCACTATACCGCGCTGGCACTGGTTGTCAAGCGCTCATTGGACCAGCACATGGATGATGAGACTGATATCGGGACAGCTTCCTTAGTTCCGTCATGGAGGGCCATAGACCGGGAAAGCACTGAGGCTGGCGTTGCTATGGCAACCTGAAGATAACATTTCTTTCCCTGTTCGCTGTAAACTCTCTCGACAGAGAGAAATGCTCTCTCTCACTAGGCCCCAAGGCCACACTGATATCGAAGCAGCTGCATGTAAACTAAAATCAAAACAGCACACTACAGTATGGTGACTTTTGTGGCTACAGGCAGACAGTATGGAGACTGAATAAGAAGTAAACAGGCAGTAAGATATTAAATCTGAATGTGGCGTCAGGAAATCCATAATATATATGATATAATAATATAAAGGATAATATAGGGCTGAGATGATTAGGCACGTGGATGGTGACATGACATAAATAGGATAAGGAGAACAACCCAGAGTAAACAGGCAGTAGGCTAGGAGTACTGATGACAAAAGGGCAAGATGACAAAATATGAACACGGTCTGGGCCAAAGGGAAATTGACAATTCCATCCACCAAACTCCAAAATTATCTATCAGTCATGTGTGTTTTTAAAAGTATATTGGGTTCAAATAAGTTTTACTATATATATATATATATATATATATATATATATATATACACACACACACACACACACACATGCACACCCCCCCGTATATCTAGGTGTGCCCCGAGATTTTTAGGCTATGAAAAGTGTGCCCTGGGACAAAAAAGGTTGGGAAACACTGGGCTAGACTATGCTCCACGTGCTGGTTGGCTAGACTATGCTCCACGTGCTGGTTGGCTAGACTATGCTCCACAATGAGTAAATACATCATATAGTGTCTAGAAAAATAACTACTTGTCTTTCATAATTATTTGTTTATGTTTTATAACTTAGCCATTGAGTTCTCACAGATATTGTAGGCTATAATGATATACATCTGACATGTGAGCGGGAGGAAAGGATTCCATGTAGGATTATAGAAACCAACGATCTCCATTTATCTGTTCATTATTTTCTTTAATAAGTCAGTGTTATTGAACACCCTTTAAACGTCTGTGTGGGTTTATAAATCAGTGCTATTGAACACCCTTTAAAAGAAAAATGTATCCCACAATTTTGTAACCCAGTGTCAATTTTAGAATGTGATCCTGGGCTCTGTGTGTACCACGGGAATGATTTGATGATGATAAGAGCGCCCCTCACTTCACATGAGTGTGATTTTTTTTAAAGTGTACAGAAAGTGTGAAAACACTGTTTTTACTCTAGGAGTCTCTCTGGGCGGGGCTTAATACTTGACCATATTATAGGGAGATCAATAGAGAGATTCGTCTTCCTTGATTGGTCAACCCAAACCATCAGCTTCACGGATTGGACAAACTTTGCGTGGTGTTTGTGCCTCTGAACGAATATAAGTGAAGACGCAGAATATTCCATGCATTTACACATCAGGACTTGACAGATAGAGTACCATTGACAAATAGTATACCGTTGACCAATAGGATACCATTGACCAATAGAATACCATTGACAAATAGGATACCGTTGACCAATAGAATACCATTGACCAATAGGATACCGTTGACCAATAGGATACCATTGACCAATAGGATACCATTGACCAATAAGATACCATTGACCAATAGGATACCGTTGACCAAGAGGGTACTGTTGACAAATAGGATACCATTGACCAATAGGATACCATTTGACCAATAGGATACCATTGACCAAGAGGATACCGTTGACAAATAGGATACCATTGACCAATAGGATACCATTGACCAATAGGATTCCGTTGACCAATAGGATTTATCCACTGTGGTACTGCTGTGAGTAATGTTACGCTGGGCGGTGCGTCTGAGAGGACCAGGAACAGCCAATCAGAGAGCTGTGACAGTGAGACACTGTGTGTACTCCTTTGTAGGTGACAAGGATCACATTGATGTGCACGTCTTAAACACAGTGTCTTTGATCTGGAGGAAGTTGACCCCAGTGACCCCTGTAAGAGGAGAACGCCACGTTGAGGTTCACTCCAGGCGTCAGAGCCACACAGCTGTGCTGATTGAATATACTGTCTACCTCTGGGGAGGGTGGACTAACCAAGATTACTGCAACGTGCTTTTTGCCTTTGATGTTGACGCCCACACATGGTACAAACCACAGGTTTCTGGGACTGTTCCAGAGGGGAGGAGATACCACTCAGCCTGTGTCTTGGGGAAGGTCATGTTTATCCATGGAGGAGAAACCCAGACTAGATGCACTCATGACATCTACAAGTTGGACACCACCACAATAGGCTGGTCTTTAATTAACACCAGAGGAACTCCACCTACTGCTTCACATCATCACTCATCGGGCCAAAGATGTTTATATTTGGGGGCAGGAGGAGGGGTCAGTACCACAACACCATCAGAGTGTTTGACACAGATACCAACCACTGCATGAACACACCTTCTGCACAGCTTCTACCAGAGGGATGCTGGTGTCATTCAGCCTTTTCCTACAATGGAGAGCTGTACATATCTGGTGGTTACACTAACCAGTATTTAACTGATCTGTGGAAATTCAGTCCAGAAACCTTCTCCTGGAAGAAGGTTGAGCCCAAGGGGAAAGGCCCGCGTTCAGGGACTATTAATACTTGCTGTTGCATGATGGGAGATCGTGTCATCCTCTTTGCTGGATCCAGTGATGACGTGTTTATCTTAGACTTCAGTCCTAGTCTCAAGACATTATGCAAGCTAGCAGTTATTCAGTACGGTCTGGATCAGTCTGAACTCACACACAACATCAGGTGGGAACTGGCAGCCATGACTACCAAACATTAACAACAAAATAAAACGAGAAAAATATCAAACGCAGAGGCCGAAAAAAACATGTGGTCTGTCAGCCATGATGACTACCAACAGCAGCTGAATAAACCAAAACATAATAAAATAAAACAATACAAATTAACAATAAAACGGCTAACCCCTCCCACTTGCCGTTTGCCACGTTACAAACGGCAAGTGGTCATCGGAACGTCACGCCCCAAATGTGACCTCATCAAACCCTGTACACTCAAGACACGCTCCATATATGGCCAGTACAGCATTCATTCCACATGTTGATCTAACCCCCTCATGCCAAAGCGCCAGCGCTCGCCCACCACCAGTCTGCCGTCACCCAGGAGGATGCGTGCTTCTCACCCAGCAGTCTGCCGTCACCCAGGAGGATGCATGCTTCTCACCCAGCAGTCTGCCGTCACCCAGGAGGATGCGTGCTTCTCACCCAGCAGTCTGCCGTCACCCAGGAGGATGCGTGCTTCTCACCCAGCAGTCTGCCGTCACCCAGGAGGATGCGTGCTTCTCGCCCAGCAGTCTGCCGTCACCCAGGAGGATGCGTGCTTCTCACCCAGCAGTCTGCCGTCACCCAGGAGGATGCGTGCTTCTCGCCCAGCAGTCTGCCGTCACCCAGGAGGATGCGTGCTTCTCACCCAGCAGTCTGCCGTCACCCAGGAGGATGCGTGCTTCTCGCCCAGCAGTCTGCCGTCACCCAGGAGGATGCGTGCTTCTCGCCCAGCAGTCTGCCGTCACCCAGGAGGATGCGTGCTTCTCACCCAGCAGTCTGCCGTCACCCAGGAGGATGCGTGCTTCTCGCCCAGCAGTCTGCCGTCACCCAGGAGGATGCGTGCTTCTCACCCAGCAGTCTGCTGTCACCCAGGAGGATGCGTGCTTCTCGCCCAGCAGTCTGCTGTCACCCAGGAGGATGCGTGCTTCTCGCCCAGCAGTCTGCCGTCACCCAGGAGGATGCGTGCTTCTCGCCCAGCAGTCTGCCGTCACCCAGGAGGATGCGTCACCCAGGAGGATGCGTGCTTCTCGCCCTCAGGGAGTCTTACTGGTGATTAAACTAGCAGGAATATTTTAGTTTTATACTTGTGGGGCGCTGAGTTTTGTGTAAATAAAGTATTAAAATGATGTTTGTACACTAGGTGTCACTGTTGAACAGAGTCTCTCTGGGCGGGGCTTAATACTTGACCATATTAGGAAGATCAACGGGCATCGTCTTCCTTGATTGGTCAACCCAAACCATCGGCTTCACGGATTGTACACACTTTGCGTGGTGTTTGTGTCTCTGAACGAATATAAGTGAAGACGGTCAGTACTTGACCAATAGGATACCATTGACCAATAGGATACCATTGACCAATAGGATACCGTTGACCAATGGTGTCCTATTGGTGACCAATGGTGTCACCTTGTCCCATCAATGTGCACGTCTTCAACACAGTGTCTTTTATCTGGAGGAAGTTGACCCCTGTGAGCCCTGGAAGAGGACAGCGCCACCTTGAGGTTCCCTCCAGGCGCCGGGGCCACACAGCTGTGCTGATTGAATATACTGTCTACCTCTGGGGAGGGGGTTACTGCAACAAGCTTTATGCCTTTGATGTCGACGCCCACACATGGTTCAAACCACAGGTTTCTGGGACCGTTCCAGAGGGGAGGAGCTACCACTCAGCCTGTGTCTTTGGGAAGGTCATGTTTATCCATGGAGGATTCACCAAGACTGGACACACTAATGACATCTACAAGTTGGACACCACCACAATGGTCTGGTCTGGAACAGCCCTGTGACCCCTGGAAGAGGAGAACGCCACCTTGAGGTTCCCTCCAGGCGTGAGAGCCACACAGCTGTGCTGATTGAATATACTGTCTACCTCTGGGGAGGGCAGACTAACCAAGGTTACTGCAACGTGCTTTATGCCTTTAATGTCGACGCCAACACATGGTTCAAACCACAGGTTTCTGGGACCGTTCCAGATGGGGGGGGGGAGATACCACTCAGCCTGTGTCATGGGGAAGGTCATGTGTATCCATGGAGGATTCATCCAGACTGAATTCACTAATGACATCTACAAGTTGGACACCACCACAATGGTCTGGACTTTAATTTACACCAGAGGAACTCCACCTCCTGCTGCATGGAGTCACTCTGCTACCATCATCGGGACAAATATGTTTGTATTTGGGGGCAGGAGGGGATGGGATCAGAACAACACTATCAGAGTGTTTGACACAGAGACCAACCTTTGGATGAACACACCTTCTACACAACTTCTTCCAATAGGACGCTGGCGTCATTCAGCCTTTACCTACAATAGAGAACTGTACATATTTGGTGGCTGGAACGATAACCAGGCCTTCAATGGTGTGTGGAAATTCAGTCCAGAAACTTTCTCCTGCACGAAACGAGCACGCACGCAACAAATTCACGGGACCGCGCTCACGTAAATACGCTTGCGTTGTCGCACTGCGACTTCTCCTGAGCAAAAACGCAGGTCTCATTGAAAATGAACTATAGGCGTGTTTTATCGATCCCCGTTTGGAAGACCCTTAAAGCATCAAATATGTTAAAGATGGAGTGCCGTGATACCCCCCCGCCCCCCAAACAAAAAGAAAACATGATCATCAGGTATTATGATTATACTAGGAGTAATATTTTTTGAGGGGCGCTAGCCTCTCCTATGCCCAGCTTTGTGTGTCTGTGTGTACCACGGAAATTATTTGATGACGATAAGAGCACCCCTCACTTCACATGAGTGTGATTTTTAAGTGTACAGAAAGTGTGAAAATACCGTTTTACTCTACGAGTCTCCCTGGGCGGGGCTTAATACTTGACCATATTAGGGAGATCAACGGGCATCGTCTTCCTTGATTGGTCAACCCAAACCATCGGCTTCACGGATTGGACAAACTTTGCGTGGTGTTTGTGTCTCTGAACGAATATAAGTGAAGACAGAATATTCCATGCATTTACACATCAGGACTTGACCAATAGGATACCATTGACCAATACGATACCATTGACCAATAGGATTGATGTGCATGTCTTCAACACAGTGTCTTTGATCTGGAGGAAGTTGACCCCAGTGACCCCTGGAAGAGGAGAACGCCACCTTGAGGTTCCATCTAGGCGTGAGGGCCACACAGCTGTGCTGATAGAATATACTGTCTACCTCTGGGGAGGGGATGCTAACCAAGGTTACGGCAACGTGCTTTATGCATTTGATGTCGACGCCCACACATGGTTCAAACCACAGGTTTCTGGGACCGTTCCAGAACGGAGGTGGTACCACTCAGCCTGTGTGTTGGGGAAGATCATGTTTATCCATGGAGGATACACCCAGACTGGACTCACTAATGACATCTACAAGTTGGACACCACCACATCGGGACAAAGAGGTTTGTATTTGGGGGCTGTGGGGGGTTGGATCAGTACTACAACACCATCAGAGTGTTTGACACAGAGACCAAGCACTGCATGACCACACCTTCTACACAGCCTCTACCAGAAGGACGCTACAGTTATTCAGCCTTTACCTACAATGGAGAGCTGTACATATCTGGTGGTTACAGTCCAGAAACGTTCTCCTGGTAGAAGGTTGAGCCCAAATGGGAAAGGCCCGCGTTCAGGGGGGGTTTAATAAGTGCTGTTGCATGATGGGAGATCGTGTCATCCTCGTTGGAGGATCCAGTGATGACATGTTTATCTTAGACTTCAGTCCTAGCCTCAAGACATTATGCAAGCTAGCAGTTATTCAGTACGGTCTGGATCAGTCTGAACTCCCACACGACATCAGGTGGGAACTGGCAGCCATGACAACCAAAGATTTACGAAAACCAGAAATCCCCAAAATATCAAAATCAGAGGCCAAAATATATGTGAAGTGTCAGCCATGATGACTACCAACAGCAGCTGAATAAACCAACACATAATAAAATAAAACAATAAATAATAAATAAATAACAATGAAATGGAACCAATAAAAAACAAAAGGACAGGGTGTGATACAGCACCAACATCTCAAGAAGACCTGTCTGTCTCTCAAGGAGTGACAGACCTATCAGAGAAGACCTGTCTATCTCTCAAGGAGTGACAGACCTATCAGATAAGACCTGTCTGTCTCTCAAGGAGTGATAGACCTATCAGAGAAGACCTGTCTATCTCTCAAGGAGTGACAGACCTATCAGAGAAGACCTGTCTATCTCTCAAGGAGTGATAGACCTATCAGAGAAGACCTGTCTATCTCTCAAGGAGTGATAGACCTATCAGATAAGACCTGTCTGTCTCTCAAGGAGTGATAGACCTATCAGAGAAGACCTGTCTATCTCTCAAGGAGTGACAGACCTATCAGAGAAGACCTGTCTATCTCTCAAGGAGTTATAGACCTATCAGAGAAGACCTGTCTATCTCTCAAGGAGTGATAGACCTATCAGATAAGACCTGTCTATCTATCAAGGAGTGATAGACCTATCAGAGAAGACCTGTCTATCTCTCAAGGAGTGATAGACCAATCAGAAGTCTAGAACCGATGTCTCCGCCTCAGACCTCAGGATTCAAAGTTCCTGATCCTCCAGCGGTTTTTTTCTTTTCTCTCTTTTTTTAAGCCGTAAGCCCCTCCCACTAAGCCATAAGCCCCTCCCACTAAGCTGTAAGCCCCTCCCCCTCCCGCTTGGCACGTGCCATCAAGAGATCATCTGAAGGACACACCCCAAATTTGGGACTATTTTCATCCTCAAATTTGGTCCTCAAATGTTGAGGACACAATCTCTAAAATTATTAATTAGATGTGGCCACACCCACCAGTTCATTAAGTATGCCTGGTTTTCACCTTAGCACCGCCCACCTGAACTGAAGCCGCCGCCCACAGCTATTGTTGTATGATAATGGGGGAGGAGTTAGGGGAGGGGCTTGTTTTAGTGTCTGTCACCCAAGACGGATTGGATTTGGGGGGTCAGACTGTGACACTGCCACATACAATGTGTGAAATAATGTATTTCCTGTCCTTGTATGTGTATTGAAAGAAAATGACACATACTGGGGAATAACAAGAGAATATATTGGTTGAAACTATGGTTGAATATTTAACACTGAAATGTAGTGTACGGAGAATATAATATAATGTGTTTGTGTAGTTGAACCATGGTCATCCATTTCCTGTTGACGAAATGACAAAGTTTGATCACAGGGGTAGCTGTGGGGGGAAAAAAGCAATAGTTCCAGATATAGTTCCAGTTCCAGGAAGTGAACTGCCAGGAAGCTATAAAGGGACAGGAAGTGAGGCGCCGAGCCTGGGTTCCATTTTGGGCAGTTAGAAGAGTGTTTGTTGTGGTTGTTACTCAGTCAAACACCTCTTTTCAAGCCAACACTTAAAGCTAAATCAGAACTGAACTCAAACCAATACGCAGTTTGACCGAAGAACTTTAGGTGTGGAAGAAGTAGAGTTTGGTGGGACATTTCTGAAGCTTTGAACTCTAAGATGTTCATTTATCAGAAAAAAAAAAATCACACCCGTGTGAATGTGAAGTGAGGGGCGCTCTTATCATCGCACATCATCTCATTCTGGCCAATCACAATTTGCGTCCTCTCTTTTGTCTTCAATGTTTGTGTTCACACAGACCCTCAAAGCTGGACATAAGAGGGGATAGCGCCCCTCAAAAATATGCATTTTTTTAGGAAATAAAGAAAACCTTGTATTTTGAAAACAAAGCAATACAGCCTCATCAAAGTTGGTGTTGTGACTTTATATATTGTCAATTACTTCTACGAGAGGTGGTGGAGTTCGCTGCTTTATAGCAGACAGTCTGAGAGGGGGAGAGGTGGTGGAGTCCAAGAGGTTTTGTCCGAAGCACTTTTTACTACTTTCCATTGGTTCAATATTTTCTAAACAACACACAGAGGTAAAGGGTGTTTAATAGCACTGATTTATGCCAACAAAATAAAAAACCTCCAAAATGGAGTTAGGTGGTTTCCTCCCAACAGAAATACTGTAATTATGAACAAAAATCACTTCACCACTGTCTTCTAGATGTAGTATAGTGTTAAAACAATCATTGAAACACACTATAAACAACAGTACTGTTTTTAATAAGTGATTATTATTGACAGAATGTATAAATACATTTATTGGGTCAACACACACTCGTCTCTTTAATGTAACGTTACCACAAACAGTGTTACATAGAATGTAACAGTACAGTAACAGTGTTAATGTAATGGTACAGTAACAGTGTTAATGGTACAGTAACAGTGTTAATGGTACAGTAACAGTGTTAATGTAATGGTACAGTAACAGTGTTAATGGTACAGTAACAGTGTTAATGTAATGGTACAGTAACAGTGTTAATGGTACAATAACAGTGTTAATGTAATGGTACAGTAACAGTGTTAATGGTACAGTAACAGTGTTAATGTAATGGTACAGTAACAGTGTTAATGTAATGGTACAGTAACAGTGTTAATGGTACAGTAACAGTGTTAATGTAATGGTACAGTAACAGTGTTAATGGTACAGTAACAGTGTTAATGGTACAGTAACAGTGTTAATGTAATGGTACAGTAACAGTGTTAATGTAATGGTACAGTAACAGTGTTTATGGTACAGTAACAGTGTTAATGTAATGGTACAGTAACAGTGTTAATGGTACAGTAACAGTGTTAATGTAATGGTACAGTAACAGTGTTAATGTAATGGTACAGTAACAGTGTTAATGGTACAGTAACAGTGTTAATGTAATGGTACAGTAACAGTGTTAATGTAATGGTACAGTAACAGTGTTAATGTAATGGTACAGTAACAGTGTTAATGGTACAGTAACAGTGTTAATGGTACAGTAACACTGTTAATGTAATGGTACAGTGACAGTGTTAATGGTACAGTAACAGTGTTAATGGTACAGTAACAGTGTTAATGGTACAGTAACAGTGTTAATGTAATGGTACAGTAACAGTGTTACATAGAATGTAATGGTACAGTAACAGTGCTAATGGTACAGTAACAGTTTTAATGTAATGGTACAGTAACAGTGTTAATGGTACAGTAACAGTGTTAATGTAATGGTACAGTAACAGTGTTAATGTAATGGTACAGTAACAGTGTTAATGGTACAGTAACAGTGTTAATGTAATGTTACAGTAACAGTGTTAATGGTACAGTAACAGTGTTAATGTAATGGTACAGTAACAGTGTTAATGGTACAGTAACAGTGTTAATGTAATGTAGTAACAGAGCTACATAGCATAGAGCAGAAAACCACTGAACACATTGTGGTTTTCTGAGTAATCAGAGAGCTTCTTCCCACTAGGTATACGCATGTAAACTGTGTCTCCCTGCTCCAGCTCTACGATCATTCCATTAGACACATATTCCATAGAACCATGATTATTCCGTCCATAGTTATAAAAGAGTCGCTGATCATTTTTAAACATCTGGATATACACATCCGATGATGACCCGTAGGTAGCTGCAGTGAATCTGAAATGATAAACTCCTTTCACTGCTGATGTGAAGATACCTGAGAGAGAACACCACACACACATGCACGCACACGCACACGCACACATGCACACAGAGAATACAACTGCGTGAATTAACCATCCCACCATATTGTAGTCCAGGGGTTCCCAAACTGTGGTGCGTGCACCCCTGGTGGTGCGCCAACGCCCTCTAGGGGGTGTGGGACATGAAAAGGGTAATGGCGGTTTTAAGGTGTTATTTAACACATTATGGCAAAATCTGGTAAAACACTGTTGTAAGGAGATGTATAGAGTCAGTAAAACACTGTTGTAAGGAGATGTATAGAGTCAGTAAAACACTGTTGTAAGGAGATGTATAGAGTCAGTAAAACACTGTTGTAAGGAGATGTATAGAGCAGCTGCATGTCTCTCAATGCAGTGACATTCTGAGATAATCTGCCATAATTATATTCAAAAATATATAATTTTCGGCCAAATGCAACAAGACAGCGTTGGGGGGTGTGTCTATAGGTCAGGAGGTAACATGGGGTGTGTCTATAGGTCAGGAGGTAACATGGGGTGTGTCTATAGGTCAGGAGGTAACAGGGGGGTGTGTCTATAGGTCAGGAGGTAACAGGGGGTGTGTCTATAGGTCAGGAGGTAACAGGGGGTGTGTCTATAGGTCAGGAGGTAACATGGGGTGTGTATATAGGTCAGGAGGTAACAGGGGGTGTGTCTATAGGTCAGGAGGTAACAGGGGGGGTGTCTATAGGTCAGGAGGTAACAGGGGGTGTGTCTATAGGTCAGGAGGTAACATGGGGTGTGTATATAGGTCAGGAGGTAACAGGGGGTGTGTCTATAGGTCAGGAGGTAACAGGGGGTGTGTCTATAGGTCAGGAGGTAACAGGGGGTGTGTCTATAGGTCAGGAGGTAACAGGGGGTGTGTCTATAGGTCAGGAGGTAACAGGGGGTGTGTCAGCTAGGTCAGGAGGTAACGGGTGTGTCTATAGGTCAGGAGGTAACAGGGGGTGGGTCCACTAGGTCAGGAGGTAACAGGGGGTGTGTCTATAGGTCAGGAGGTAACAGGGGGTGTGTCTATAGGTCAGGAGGTAACAGGGGGTGTGTCTATAGGTCAGGAGGTAACAGGGGGTGTGTCTATAGGTCAGGAGGTAACAAGGGGTGCGTCAGCTAGCTCAGGAGGTAACATGGGGTGTGTCTATAGGTCAGGAGGTAACATGGGGTGTGTCTATAGGTCAGGAGGTAACAGGGGGTGTGTCTATAGAGGGTATGCGCATGCCTAAAGTGAATGGCACATCGAGTGGCACATCGAGTGGCAAAGCAACATGCAAAGTGAGTTTAACATTGTTTAATGTTGTTTAATGCAATCAAATATGACTTTTCTGTTTGGATGTATGGGCTGTCAAGGCCAGAAAGTAGTTTTTTGCCACTCAGTAGGCGTTCCTGCATTACTTCCGGGTTTGATGATGATGTCACACGCATACCCTCTATAGGTCAGGAGGTAACAGGGGGTGCACGGGCAATACAGTTTGGGGACCGCTGTTACAAATATCAGATCTACAAGCTCACAACCAATGCCATTACACTTATCTCCTCTCATCCTTCCTGTCTATTGGTATACTAATGTATTCTATGAAGTCAATTAACACGAATTAATCCCAACCAACCTGTAGATGGATTGTAATGAATCCTAACCAACCTGTAGATGGATTGTAATGAATCCTAACCAACCTGTAGATGGATTGTAATGAATCCTAACCAACCTGTAGATGGATTGTAATGAATCCTAACCAACCTGTAGATGGATTGTAATGAATCCTAACCAACCTGTAGATGGATTGTAATGAATCCTAACCAACCTGTAGATGGATCGTAACGAATCATAACCAACCTGTAGATGGATTGTAATGAATCCTAACCAACCTGTAGATGGATCGTAATGAATCATAACCAACCTGTAGATGGATTGTAGCCGTTGCCCACGTTGGTGATGACTCTCTTGTAGATCAGAGTGGTGTGAGAACTATACGGTCCAACTTGTCCATCGTTACTCAAACCAACAGAGAACGCCACCTTTGGTGGGTCTGTCAACACAGAGACATTATCACAGTGTTTATAATATTAATAATAGCATATATTATAGACCTACTGTTATTTCAATATTACACCAATCACATGTATTAAATGTATTGTCTTGCAGTGCAGCAGCTTTACATCCAACTATCAGCTTCAACAAGACACAGTAGTAAACAGTACTACAGTACAGTAGAGTACATTCTACTATATGGTGGTATTCTACAATACTTCAGAGTACATTATAGTATTTAGTGGTACTAGAAAGTACTGTAGAATACCACTAGATACTAGAATGTTCTCTGAAGTACATTTGAGGTACATTTTGCCAACATTTGGGTGACAAAATATTCCACCGTATATTTTGAAAACACACCTCTTCAGACTCCATCTTAGCCCGTAGCACTTGCCCTAGCCTTGACGACCTTACAGGCGTATGCAAAGACTCAACTCATGTAACTTAGATAGCATTTTATGTAGACACACCATAGTGTATGCGCATAGTTTCATTATATAGATATTCCACTGTTACATTATGTATCATCATGTGTTGCTTACTGTTAATCACTCTGGATTAAGAGCATCTAAATTGTAACACTCACTCCTCAGATCATTATAACATTATGTATAATAAATAAACTCACTCCTCAGATCATTATAATATAATGTATAATAAATAAACTCACTCCTCAGATCCTGTACTTGGTTGTCAGTAGCAGTCAGGTGTGTTTCTAGGCTGGACAGCTGAGCAGCATGAGCTGAAATCAACACAAGATTACCATTAATCAATTCAATTATTGATAATAGTTACATAATTAATCACAATCATTACATGTAGTTTAATGTGCTTTCTCATGTGTGGATTGTATGTTGTTGAATACACACACACACTGATGGTGGAGGAAACCATGCAAGGCACCAACCTGCACATCGGGAGCAATCAGGGGTTCAGAGTCTTGCTCAAGGACACTTCATGGACACTAACTCTGGGGGAGCCCACAGGGATCGAACTGGGAACCTCTCGGTTCACATCCATAAATTACCTTCACTTTCCTTCGCCAAGTCTGCAACCTGGACCTCTGTAGCATCCAGTCTGGTCTCTGTAGCATCTAGTGTGGTCTCTGTAGCATCTAGTCTGCTCTGGTGGTCTTCAACGTAGACCTCGGTGGCCTCCAGTCTGGCCTGGTGGTCTGTAACCTGGACCTCTGTAGCCTCCAGTCTGGTCTCTGTAGCGTTCATCCTGGTCATGGAACTCTGCAACCTGGGACTCACTCTCACTCAGTTTGGCAGCCATTACTGGAAACACAATATCACAGAGAAATAAATGTATGTTAACTCATTCTGTGCCTCTGACCAATAAATAAATGCAGGAAATAAAGCGAAAGTTAAAATTCATCTTGTCGTCTGCATTCATTCCTCCAGCAGCTAAATGTTAAAGATAAATTCATTCATTCCTCCAGCAGCTTAAAGTTAAAGTCATCTTGTCGTCTGCATTCATTCCTCCAGCAGCTTAAAGTTAAAGTCATCTTGTCGTCTGCATTCATTCCTCCAGCAGTTAAATGCCTTTTTGATCAAAACAAGCTTTAGTCACGGCCCATACAGCGCCGTCGCTACACATACACAAACAGCACAAACATTATGTGTAGGGCAAGTTGGGCAACCAAATCAGCAGCAACGTCCCTGGGCCCAGAACGAAAGCCTTGATGTTTCACGATTACAAAATGTTTCGGTATGTATGTATTTTTGAGGGGCGCTAGACCAACGTGTGTTCCCCCTGAACATCAAAGAAATCAGGTTCAAATTACCTTCACTTTCTTTCTCCAAGACTTCAACCTGGACTTTTGTAGCATCCAGTCTGGTCTCTGTCACATTCAGCCTGGCCTGGTGGTCTGCAACCTGGACCTCTGTAGCATCTAGTCTGGTCTCTGTAGCATCTAGACTGCTCTGGTGGTCTTCAACGTAGACCTCGGTGGCCTCCAGTCTGGTCTCTGTAGCGTTCAGCCTGGTCTGCTGGTCTGTAACCTGGACGTCTAGCTCTGTAACCTGGGCCTCGGTGGCCTCCAGTCTGGTGTGGTGGTCTTCAACGTAGACCTCGGTGGCCTCCAGTCTGGTCTCTGTAGCGTTCATCCTGGTCTGGAGGTCTGCAACCTGGGACTCACTCTCACTCAGTTTGGCAGCCATTACTGGAAACAATATCACAGAGAAATAAATGTATGTTGAGAATTATATATGAACGGGAGGTGGAGCCTTCTGCTCAGCTGCTCCGCGCCTGTGGAACGCACTCCCCGACCACCTGAGGGCGCCACAGTCCGTGGACTAAAATACCTTCCTTTTTAACAATGTATGCCTATAGATGGACTTATAGTGTGCTTTTAAAACATTTTAGCTGGTATAGGTGAACACTGACCTGAATGCATTCATTGTTTGTATTAATATTATTATCTTAGTCCTTTTATTGTTTTATTTTTCCTTCTTTATGTAGCACTTTGAGATTGACTTCAAATGTAAAGTGTTACATATAAAATGTATTAATATTATTAATAGCATTATTATAATGAAACATTTCAGCCTGTGTAGTGCCGTTACAACATCTATAAGCTCCATGATGATCATCCTTACCTCATTAAGCCCCATGTAGAGTCTACATGGGGCTTAATGAGGTAAGGATGATAGTCTAAACTTTAGACCATCCTTACCTCTCATCATCCTTACCTCATTAAGCTCCATGAGGTCCATCCTTACCTCTCATCATCCTTACCTCTCATCATCCTTACCTCACTAAGCTCCATGAGGTCCATCCTTACCTCATTAAGCTCCATGTAGAGTCTACATGGAGCTTAATGAGGTAAGGATGATAGTCTAAACTTTAGACCATCGTTACCTCTCATCATCCTTACCCCACTAAGCTCCATGAGGTACATCCTTACCTCATTAAGCTCCATGAGGTCCATCCTTACCTCATTAAGCCCCATGAGGTCCATCCTTACCTCATTAAGCTCCATGAGGTCCATCCTTACCTCATTAAGCCCCATGAGGTCCATCCTTACCTCATTAAGCTCCATGAGGTCCATCCTTACCTCATTAAGCCCCACGTAGAGTCTCCATGTAGAGTCTACATGGAGCTTAATGAGGTAAGGATGATAGTCTAAACTTTAGACCATCCTTACCTCTCATCATCCTTACCTCTCATCATCCTTACCTCTCATCATCCTTACCTCACTAAGCTCCATGAGGTCCATCCTTACCTCATTAAGCCCCATGTAGAGTCTACATGGAGCTTAATGAGGTAAGGATGATAGTCTAAACTTTAGACCATCCTTACCTCTCATCATCCTTACCTCTCACTAAGCTCCTCTGCTCCTGGACGTTTTCCTCCATGTTGCTGAGATGAACCCGTTGTTCCACCACGGTGTCTCTGAGCTCCTTGGCTTCTTCCTCGCTGGCTGACACCCTTAGTTAGGGAAAGTTAAAGAGAGCAAAATAAAATGCTTACCACTAGCTTTCTTCACAAATCTTATAGAGCAGTTACAAACAGGCTAGCAACAGGCTAGCAGCAGGCTACCAACAGGCTAGCAGCAGGCTAGCAGCAGGCTAGCAGCAGGCTACCAACAGGCTAGCAGCAGGCTAGCAGCAGGCTAGCAACAGGGGGGCCCACCCATTAGTCCGAAGTACCGATGTTCCGAAGTACCGATGTTCCGAAGTACCGATGTTCCGAAGGTTCATTGATCCGAAGATGTTAATGAGCGCTCTCCGGGGTGCTGAATGGCAGGCTCAACAACGAGCCCCTCCGCATCCCAAAAAATAAATATTGGTTGTTGATATTGGCAGGGTTCTCAGCCAATTCACAACGGAGTGTTGTTATAATTGGTATATATTCCCTGAAGTGTCTACAGTATATATATCATTGGTACAATCATGTTTTTTTATATGCCTTTATCGAAAGATAAGAGCAGCACGCATGTCGGGTTATATAATGTGCTATACGCCACGGCTATATAAGCCTGCATGCTGCCTCAACACATTCTCACCCCCTACTCGTCCTTTTTGTGTTGGCTGCCTCGCTGCACCCGTGATAACCATCCTCAGGCCAGAAATATCAACTTTATTTTATTTCTTATAGCCTACTTAAGTACAGTTTTACTCTTATGTTTAGGCCTGCCGCCTACCTACCTGTACACTATAGCCTCGCGTGGATATAATCCGCAGAGGGCTTTTTATTTATTGATTTGATTCATTGATTTGTTTTTCGTGTCTGGCCACGCGACTGTGTAGTGTGTGCATATAGCCACACAAGAAAGCTTCAATAAAGTATAACCGTGAACCTTATATGAACAAATAAGTCAACATATGGTGTAATAGAGTTCTTTACTTAAATAAAACAATTGAGGATTAAACGGACATGATGGACTTGCGGAAACCTGTGCTCTAAACAAAATGTAATAATAATAAATAATAATCATATATGTGCAGTCAAGCTCACAAAAGTATAGGCTAACTTCAAATAGAATCCACCCTAAACAAAAAGCCTATCGTCCTGCACGCACATATTCAGCTTCAAACGCTTCAAAACAGGTCTCCACCAGGGCAGGTCAGGTTGTGGCCCCATGGTGGTGCTATAATAAGCCAATGTGAAAAGGGTGCCATTTCTTCTTACGCCTTGGATTGCAATTGAATGATTTGAGGCATTTTGTTCCAAAAATGTGTTTTGCAAAAATCCACCTGTTGGTGGCGCTATAACAGGCCAATGTGAAAAGGGTGGGATATATTCCTCAGCCTAGTAGGAAAGTCTGTGAAAGATTTCACGTAAATTGCACGCTGCGTTCATGATTTGAGGCTTTTTGTTCAAAACGGGCCAATCCTGCAAATTTTGAAAGCCAATATTAGCCAATCAGGATGGAATATGAAATATCAGACAGATCTGTCTTGAGCACATGACTATAGAGATACTGTGTAACGATTTCCGGGATTTTTGGACAAAATATGGAGGAGTAATATAAAAAAATGTGTTTTACAAAAGTCGGCCTCCTGGTGGTGTGTGTGTGTGTGTGTGTGTGTGCGTGTGTGTGTGTGTGTGTGTGTGTGTCAGGCGCGCCTGAGCCATGGAGCAAACGGAGCAGCTACTCCACCATGTTAAAATGAACCGTCGCATTGCGACCCCACTAATATCCCGGGTCGCCGAGCCCAAGCGCGCTGCGCTGTCAGCTCGTCTGTTGTATAATAGGGCTATAATTTATATGTTTTGTTTTGATATCGGCGCCTTGCCAATGTCATGTGTAGCCTAAATAGGCCTATGCCTTTTTATGATGCATTTTGTCATATAACTTGCGTGTGGAGAGGGAAAGTAAAAGCCACTTTTCCGTGTAAAAATGCGCGAAAACGCGCGTGCACGAGGCACATGCGCGCGCATTTTTGCGCCCACCTGGAAACAAAGTTAGGCGCCCCTCGTGTGTGTGTGTGTGTGTGTGTGTGTGTGTGTGTGTGCAGAGCGTGTGCAGAGCGTGATGTGACGGGAGCCTGTGACAGGCTTGAGTTAGCATTACAGCGTAACTGCACGTTTGCATAGTAAGTGTGACCGGCGGTCACAACAACCAACATCCTCCTACAGTAACAGAAACTGACAGAAAAATAAGTACCAGAACATTTAGACCAAAATATGAAACCGTCGTATAAATTAGTATAAATTAAGGTATAGAACTGAAAATCATAGAACGTGCATTCACTGTATCACGATACTATAGTATATACTAGTACAGTTATAAACTATATCTCTGAATAGGCGTATCGTGGAGACATTTCATCAGGTTACAATGGATGCAGGATTAATCTGTATAATCGGAATAGGCATATTGACCATAAATAGGCCATATCGGTATCGGAACGGTCTCAAAATAATACAGATTATTTAATCCGTTTTCACCAGCAAAAAATAAATAAAAATGAATAATGATTCTACATCTAATGTGTGTACTCGTCTCATTCAGTTAGAAAAGAGTCTAGACTATTTATTGATTGATTGAATACTTTATCAACAGGCTGGCCAATAGGGCCTATAGGCTTGTTTCCATTGTGGTCCTCTGTATAATATCAGAATTGGTCAGAATCGATATGACCCTGCAAATAATCGGAGATCGGATATCGGTCATAATTTCATAATCGTGCACCCCTAGTTACAATAATGTGCCACCATATCACCCTGCAGGTCAGATATGTGCCACCATATCACCCTGCAGGTCAGATATGTGCCACCATATCACCCTGCAGGTCAGATATGTGCCACCATATCACCCTGCAGGTCAGATATGTGCCACCATATCACCCTGCAGGTCAGATATGTGTCACCATATCACCCATCCCTATGATATTCTGCCCGGGAGGTTTCAACAGTGACCAACAGTGACCAACACCCAGCCTGGAGTCCATGGAACAACAGCTGATTACATTCTTCAACAGAAAATACTTTTCAGTCAACCCTAAACCCTAACCCTAACAACAACAACAACTACTACAACAACAACAACAACCACAACCACATTGAGGCATGCCGGAAAATAACCGATCTACAAGCTCTCAATGTGCCGCGTTGTGACGCATTGAGAGCTTGTAGATCAGCTATTTTCAAATGGCCGAAATGTATAGGGTTGAAGTGGTTAGTGTATGTTTTCTAATCAAAGTTTAAATTGCCAAAGTAAGGAGTAGAAGTAAAAGGAAATTGGAAATACTCAAGTAAAGTACAAATACCTCAAAATTGTACTTAATATAGTATCAATAAGCTTTGGGCTTATCGGGTACCTGGTATCAATAAGCTTTGGGCTTATCGGGTACCTGGTATCAATAAGCTTTGGGCTTATCGAGTACCTGGTATCAATAAGCTTTGGGCTTATCGAGTACCTGGTATCAATAAGCTTATCGAGCCTGTTATGGAGCATAGCGGCCCATGACGTCATGTTTAAACAATCAAGACAAGAGGAAGATCAATAAATAAATGTAATCATCCATGCTGACACAAACATGTGGGTCTAAAAGTGTATTGATACCTGCCAACCAGCTGTCCGGAGGAAACTATACTTCTAAAGTGACCGTACACATATTAACCAGTTAACAGTTTCTTTAATATTATTTCATTGGTAAAAAAGGTCAATTTCCTTCCGTCTGTTAGTAAAGTTCTGTATTTGAGGTCATAGTAAAAGATACTGGTTCTGTTCTGAATTTTTGTGACAGAAAAAAAACAGGAAGTAGCCGTACCATTACCAACCATTATGCAGGCTAAATGTACACCATGTCACCCTGTTTATGTAGCATGATGTGAAACAACCATTATACAGGCTAAATGTACACCCTGTCACCCTGTTTATGTAGCATGATGTGAAACAACCATTATACAGGCTAAATGTACACCATGTCACCCTGTTTATGTAGCATGGTAAATGGTAAATGGTGCATTTATATAGCGCCTTTATCCAAGGCGCTTTACATAGATTGTGCATTACATTCACCCATTCACACACACATTCATACACCGATTGCAGCGGAAGCCATGCAAGGTACCAACCAGCACATCGGGAGCAATTTGGGGTTCAGTGTCTTGCCCAAGGACACTTTGACATGTAGCCAGGAGGAGCCGGGATTCGAACCGCCGACCCATGGATCATTGGACGACCTGCTCTACCTCTTGAGCCACAGTCGCCCCATGATGGCGTGATGGCATGATGTGAAACAACCATTATACAGGCTAAATGTACACCCTGTCACCCTGTTTATGTAGCATGATGTGAAGCAACCATTATACAGGCTAATTGTACACCATGTCACCCTGTTTATGTAGCATGTGAAACTATAGGGTCTTTACATGACTCTGAATCCATTCCCGTTCATCACAAAATGTAATGAGGTCGTCCAATTTGGAAAAGTTAGCTACGGCCATTTTTACCCCAAGGAGTGTTTTTCGTGTCAAAAAACAAATGCTTACAGTGGATTCTGAATCATGGAAACCCCCCTAGTTTGACTCGTCACATGCTACTTAACACAGAATGACAGAATTTTAAAATAAATCCCTAATTCCCGTACCTGGCCTCCGTGTAGCTGAGCTTCTCTCTCTGCTGGACCACGGTGGCTCCCAGACGCAGCACCTCGTCTCTGAGATCCTTGGATTCTGTCTCCACGTCGCTGAGTTGGACCCGTTGTTCCACCACGGTGGCTCCCAGGCGCAGCACCTCGTCTCTCAGCTCCTCGCTGGCCGACACCCTGGCCTCCACGTGGCTGAGTTGGACCCGTTGTTCCACCACGGTGGCTCCCAGGCGCAGCACCTCGTCTCTCAGCTCCTCGCTGGCCGACACCCTGGCCTCCACGTGGCTGAGTTGGACCCGTTGTTCCACCACGGTGGCTCCCAGACGCAGCACCTCGTCTCTCAGCTCCTCGCTGGCCGACACCCTGGCCTCCACGAGGCTGAGCTGGACCCTGAGCTCCTTGGAGTCTTCCTCGCTGGCTGAAAGCCTGGCCTCAGTGTTCTTCAGCTGGACTCTCTGCTCCACCACAGTGGCTCCCAGGCTGTGCACCTCGTCTTGGAGATCCTTGGAGTCTTCCTTCATGTGGCTGAGCTGGACTCTCTGTTCCACCACCATGTCCCTGAGATCTCTTAGCTCGGCCCAGAGAAGGTCATGGTCAGGTTGTACCAGGGTATCTGTCTGAGCCTCATGGTGAGCCTCAGACAGACAGAAGAGCAGCAGCAGAACAGCCACACAGCAGAGCTTCATGCTGGAACAGAGTGAGCGTGTCAGCGTCTCGAAGCCTCCTTTTATGCCCCAAAAAGACACGAACTCAACGAACCAGCGTCGGCCGCACGGTCGCGCCCAGTGGAAAGTTAATGTACAACCGCACGTCGTGGTGTCGTAAGACTCGTAACCGTACCGGCGCTGAAAACAGCGTCTGAGAAAATGTCTAGTGTAATCAGCTGCTGTTGTTCATGCAGATTCATGCAGTACATGTTGTTCTGCTGAGCTGAGCATGCCGTCACCCCCAAAGCAACATGTACTGTACTGTACTGTACTGTACTGTACTGTACTGTACTGTACTGTACTGTACTGTACTGTACTGTACTGTACTGTACTGTACTGTACTGTACTGTACTGTACTGTACTGTACTGTACTCCTCCCTGGCCTGTGTGCGTGCGTGCGTGAGTGCGTGCGTGCGTGCAGCTACATACACATTCATCCGCAATATCACACCTGTGTGAAGTGAGGGGCGCTCTTATCGTCACACATCATCATACAGCACATTCTGTGTTCAGCCAATCAGATGTGCTCAATCATACACACATATACACACCTATTACAGCAACTACACTGTAGGTATTCATATAACACAAAGCTGTAATGGATATTTATTCATTGCACATAAAACCACAGAGGTGGGGTAGCGGGGGGGGGGGGGGGGGGACAACACAAACATAATGCGTCCCTGATTCACAACACATCAGAGGATTGAGGGAAATAAAGGCATAAATGCAAATATATATGGATTACAAATAGAAACCAAGACAGATTTATATAACCATCTAAAAAACAGTTACATATTATTTAATTGGCATCTGTTTGGTCACCAAGGTGCTCTAAAACCACTCAATGGCCTGAAACAACAATTCTTCTACAAGAGAATGTAGAAGAATTGTTATTTATTCTGATCAACGTTGGCCTGTTATTATCTCTCCTGATGGTATCGGTGTTCTCTTCACCACATGGCGAGAACACGCGCACAGCACGTGGACGCGTGCGCGCGTGCGTGCGTGCGTGCGTGCGTGCGTGCGTGCGTGCGTGCGTGCGTGCGTGCGTGCGTGCGTGCGTGCGTGTCACCATCGTGTCGTAATGCTATACTGGCGCTGAAAAGACAGTCTGAGAAAATGTCTGGTATAATCAGCTGCTACTGTTCAGATACATGCAGTCAGAGTCGCTGAGCTCAGCATGACTTCACATGTTCAGTTGAATAAAATAAAAGATAGATATTTATTAATGTCACATAAAACCTTGTCCTGTTCATGTGTCTGGTCTCTGGTCTCTCCACTGATACAGAATGTCAGACAAATTTGTAACAGTTTTTTTTTTAACAGCATGCGCGCCACTCGGTGGCGCGCTATGAGCTTGTAGATCTGCTATTTTTCAATAGCTAAAGCATAAAATAATGCTAACACTAAAAGGGGTTCCCGCCCCAAAATGGGTTAAACCCCCTCTGGTGTCTCTCATATTGTTTCTAAATGCTGGTCATGGTACTGGGGGTGTGGCCCAACTGGTACTGGGGGTCGGCAACCTTTTTGACATGAAGTGCCATGTTTTCATTTTCTTGATAATCAGTGTGCCGTATCAACATAAAGTTTAATTATGTCACCACATAAAAATGTTTCCATTTGATTTTGATTGTCCATATATGTACGTAACCTTTTTATCTGGCCTATTAAAATAAAAGATCTCTCTCACACACTTATGCCAGTGTGCCAGTGACCACCCTCCCCTGTGCCAATGTTGGCCCCCGTGCCTGAGGTTGCCTACTCCTAGCCTTTAGGGGGATATTTCTCATGTTATTTTAACACATTGCAGGAAAAGAGACAGAGCTTTACAACAGAGAGAGCTTTACAACAGAAAGACAACTATTAGGCAGGCAGGCAGGCAGGCAGGCAGGCAGACAGACAGACAGACAGACAGACAGACAGACAGACAGACAGACAGACAGACAGACAGACAGACAGACAGACAGACAGACAGACAGACAGGCAGGCAGGCAGGCAGGCAGGCAGAAGCACCTCTTTCTCTTGCTGTGTTGCCAGTTTTGCAAGTGGCCAGGTGTATGAAAAAACAAGCACAAATGAAAATAGCTTATCTACAAGCTCACAGCGACACATTGTGAGGTTGTACATCTGTTATTTAAAAACACATATTGAGAATAAATCGAAATATTTTGAATATTTTTTAAGCATTTTAATTAAAAAGGCACAAACTATTTTCAGATGGATGTCTGACTGGACAATTACATATTAATCTGGGGTTCCTTGATGTGAAGACATGTGGAACCCACTGATTTAAACGACATTAGGAAGCAAGCCCAGTGACACCATGGCTGCTGACTGAATGAAAGGGAGCCACACCCGGCCATCAGAGTAGCTGGCCTTAATGATATCTGGTTTCAGTATTCACTTATGTCAGTCAGTTTGTATTGGGGGGGGGGGGGGTCCCCAGCCAAAAAGGTTGAGAACCCCTGCATTATGGTACAAGAAATGAACCAAGAAAAGAAATTCACATATCTGTTATTTGAAGCAATACAAACATTGCTTCAATTAATGAACATACAGTATATGTGGATAGGACATATATATTTTACACAAACGTAGACACACAGACACACACACACTCACGCACGTGTGCACGCACGCGGACGCGCGCACGCACGCACGCGCACACACACACACACACACACACACACACACACACACACACACACACACACACACACACACACACACACATTTAACATCTTTATTTGCATTCACATTTTACAAGATATTCTTGAACACAAACAATAGTGGATGCGCAAACTTGGAAAACTGTACAACAAGTGCTTCAGGATACAGATCACGGGTACAGAAAGCATCGCCTTCTCCATATGGCGACTGCCAATTATTGCAGACACTGAACAGAATTTTACCGATGCCTTAGCTCTCGGCTTGGGCATGCCTGCAATCTGCAGGCCCCTCACAACTGATTTATGGATATTACCGAGGTTTCCAAATATGAACACAAGTAGTTTACATTTGTAGCCAAGCTGTATAATAGCATCCTTAAGACGCTGGTAGCACCTTGGTAAGGAATGCCTCTTCCAGACTGTGGTCAAATGTACATGCCACTTCCAAAATGGTCACTTCTCTACTGTCCTCATCAACAACAACAATATCTGGTGTATTAGCTGTGACATCTGAAAAGGCATAATTTTCATTATTGTGCACGTGAGTGCTTATACATTTTGGCAGATGATGGAACATATGAACTTATGTCCTTAGCTAATAGGTCAACAATTCTGTCGTGCCTAGCAATGTACATTCCCTTATATAGCATAGCAGCCATTAAGAATATGTGACAGTGTTTCTGTAACTGGAGTGTGGTCATGGTGCAGACAATGAGGAGGAAACGTGTTAGTGTAACGGACCCACAGTTCATACCTTTTATTTTGTATGTGTATATTCATGGTGTTTTATTTGGTGACAGGAAGTAATTTATTTTGAAGGAATCTTACCAGCTGTTAGTCATCTCTTGATTGAATCAAGCTCAGCTGTGGCAGGGGTTTATACCTGAACTCTACCTGACTGCCTCAGATTCAATGAAGGACAGAACAAGGCAGCATGGAGGTTGCACAAATGTTTGTTTGATAGTACCATGGTCACAGACGGACAAGGAAAAGACAGACATAGAATGGACAAGTGTTGTGGAATCTTAATACTCCTAACAGAGACTTTAAGAAATAATCGAGGTAGAGAGTGGACTGAAACAATGTCACGTTTATTACAAGGAGTGGTCTGTACCAGCCCAGGGAGGTGCACGGATGCAAGCCTCCCTCGCTGTAGACATGAGTTTCTCTTATACACAGTGAAGGAACACAAATACATTTGAGGTGTGGTCAGTGGACATGGTCAGACATGGGTCTTGGGTAAGAATAGGTCATCTTGACAGACAATCAACAGGTGGAAGCCTTGCTCCAGGCAGTGTAGTATTTTCTGCCACTACAGTCCGCCATTTCAAATATGTAAATTAAATTCCTAATATTAATTTATACCAAGGAACATGAGATACTATACTGTCTGCAAATTTACTACAAAAAGATGACTTATATATGGACTATCTCCTAGAGTAAGAAAGGTTTACATTTAAGTGTATTCAATGTTCACCCACATGATAATTTTCTTTTTATTACACACAACTTCTGATGGCTGGTAGGGGCGAAAACCCTTTTCCTTTTTATTGGGAAATTCCAACCTACGACCCTCGATTTGTCTTGAGCGATCACTCATAAGCCAGCATCAGGTGTAGTCTTTTTCCGTGGTTCTTTCCTCCATGCAAATGTTCTCCTTTCCTTATGTTTCTGTCACACGTTGTGGCATGGCATTTTAGTCTTTTTTCCCCATGGTGGGCCCAGTATTTCGTCTTTATCCGGCTCCCATCGCTGTCACTGGGGGTTGACTGCGGGGATCGAATGCGTGTGGGCCTTGTAGGGACGTCTGGAGTCTCTGGACGGACATGATGATGTGGCTTGGCTCTCATTGGTGTCACTGGCCCATGTGACATATTTATATGTCTGTCAGGTTTTCTTAGAGGGAGAACAACTTGCAGGTAATTTTGTTCACTTGAATTATTTCCACCGTGGTTAAAAAGGTGGTTATACAAAATTCATTTCAATATTATTATTATTATTATTAGTATTTTACATTAATTGTCTTCAGCTTCAGCTTGTTATGTAGACAGCTCTAGAATTGCACTTTATGTAGTCATAGCACTTTATAGTACACATGTATAATATATTATATAGTATAGTATGTATAGTTTACATAGATACTCCAATGTTACGTTCTTAGTTTACGCATGATTCATGATAACTACTTTTTATACATGTGATGTATGCCATGCTTTTTGTTATTGCTTAATGTAGGTCGCTCTGGATTAAGAGCGTCTGCTAAATGCCTAAATTGTAATTCATATAACACTAGACTGACGTCAATGTATGTGTGTATATTTACCCATCATACAAACCCAAATCCTTTCAGTGCTTTCTCTGGTTGTCTTCATTTGTTTGTTTGTTTTTTCCTTGTTTAAACACATCTCCTGATATGTTTCTCTTACTTTATTGGATTTCAGAGCTGGAAAAAAACAAAACAACACACTACCCCTATTCTAAAACATTTGTTCTATACTTTTCCCCAGATGATAATACATAATTAGGAACTTATTAAGATCTATCTTGATCACAGTTGATCACAATCTTTCACAGTCTGATTTATGGTTAACTCCCTCTCTTATGGTTATTAGCTATATTGACAGGTTACACATTATTGCATCTTTACACTGTATTTCATCACTACTAGTATCCTCCTGTCAATACAAATATTTCAATAATGTATGAGATCGTGTGGGAGTGAGTGGGTTCTTACCGTGTCGATGTAATGTCTATAGATACTCATTTTTCCCTTTGTCCTTCCTCCTGTAATTGCATTGTATCACAACACTCTTCCTAGACGAGTTATTCTAAGTTTTTAGTGAGTTAGTCAATATCGCCATATTAACCATGCCATGCACACTGGGAAAGGAAGATATTCATTAAATTGTCAACACATTTAGACCATCTCATTGATTCACCATCCAGTCCTGGAAAGTAGGAAAAAACAATTTTCATTAGAATGACTTCACCTAAAAATAACACTGTTGTACACAGTGATACCTTAAAACATTTTACTTACTTATAGGCCTACTCGATAAACATCACATTCCACACATACCCGGGCCATTCATTCTCCACACTTGCCACTGCGTAGGTCTTCATTCTACTTCGCTCCATATCACACCAAATCTGTGTAGTGGCCTAACCCATAGGTCGCCACTTGACCCCCGGCTGGGCCCCACCTGTCTGCTTAACTTGGTTGCTTCCTTTTACATGTGTCACAGACACTCTTGTTGTCACAATTTCTTTTAGACTGGTGACCTGATTTCATGCCCCCCATGAAGACAAGTTAATGTTACCTAGTTAGGTTGACATGACAACCCTAGGACCCGTAATTGCTAGGACCCTTAATTGGCTCAAACCAAAACATCCAGAGGTTCAGTCGGTCGGTCGGGGTATCGGGATGTCAGCGGGCCAGGACAATATGTCTGAATAGAAGAAAAGCCTTTTAACTTTTATAGCAATACTGGATTCCTTCTCAGTATCAGGCATGGGGCAGTGCGGCATAACGTCGTCAAAGACGGTGTTGGTCTTTCTAAATCTGATATTTTGGGCAGCAGCTGGTATTTTATGCTATGTTGGAGCCTATGTGTTCATCACATATGATGACTATGACCACTTCTTTGAGGATGTGTATACCTTTATCCCTGCTGTGACCATCATCGCTGTCGGAGCCCTCTTGTTCATTATTGGACTCATTGGATGCTGTGCTACAGTACGAGAGAGCTACTGTGGACTTGCAACGTTTGTGATCATCCTTCTGCTGGTGTTCATGACGGAAGTGGCTGTGGTGGTTCTTGGATATATTTACAGAGCAAAGGTTGAAGATGAGGTTAACGGTTCCATCCGGAACGTGTATGACGAGTACAGTGGCACCAACAGTGATGCCCCGAGCCGTGCCATCGACTATGTGCAGAGACAGCTTCAGTGCTGCGGAATCCACAATTACTCGGATTGGATGAACACTCGCTGGTTTAATGAAACTAAAAACAACAGCGTCCCCATTAGCTGCTGCAAAAGTAATACAGAAGCCTGCACTGGATCTCTTGCTCATACTGAAGACCTCTACCCGGAGGGATGTGAAGTTCTAGTTGTGAAGAAATGTCATCTGGGCTGCACTAACATTTGCTGCAATTCAGATGCTGGGGATGCTGTGTGCATGTGTGGTACTCTGCAGGTGGAGCCGAGACCCCGCCTACGAACTACTCATCACTGGGGGAACCTACGCATAAAGTTTCCTTCTAACAATAATACGTTCACAGACGTGCACTAAGAGTGACTTAAACCGGTTTTGACCGAGAACATGAAAACAAACTATTTTACATACACTAACATCTTACCTTTTTTTTTTCCTTTTACCTTTTGTTTTTCAAAAAGCTATTGGCCAAATTATTTGAATGGTCAATGGGGAATGAGATTTTACATGTAATCTGCTGCTGTGACTACCTACGTTTTACCCTTTGTTTGAGGTAAGTTAGAATGTGGTCGCTGGACCTTATACTGTATAGAATATGTGGACTGGGTACTTTCCTCATATGTCAGTTTGCACTATGTGTGTGTGTATGGTTTTGCAGTATTTTATAAATATTTAAATATAGTGTAGTACTTGAGTGAAAAAACTTCCCCATGTGTAGTCTAGTCTCCCCTGTACCTGTATCTGAATTACTGCTATTACTACTGGTTTGAGTGGAACCAACTCTTCACAAGCAGTACGTGTTCTGTTACTGTAAACAGCAAAATAGGCGACATGAGGCCAGGTCCTTTGAAATAACATTAATTTACTCATCAGATCTTTCAGACAAATGTGGGCCCGCAATTCTACTCGGTACATCTACAATTTGACATGCAATCTAAAATGCCGTAGAGGTTTTGTTTGTTTATTGTTTCAGCAGCCTACTGAATGTAGTTTTAGAGGTTTGACAATATGTCGCCATAGACTCAAGAATGTAAATGAACTGTAGGGAAATTTGAAGGAAAAATGAATTTGAATTAAATTATGTAATGAATTAACTTAAACTATACTTCTTAAACTATACACTTCTTAACCTATACATGTCCCCCCTCTGAGCACTTCTTTCGGATATAGATAAAATTCATCCATAGAATTGCTCATAATTGCTAGAACCATCGCTTTACTTTAAACATTTTTAATATTACCTAAGCTATTTAACAGCATCAACATCCTATTAACACTAAGCTATTTTACCCTATTTGTCACTTCCTCCTGCCAGTCTATCTATAATTGAAACAACGTGCTAGGTATGTTTTGTGCACGCAGATCTGCTATTTTTAAAAATCCTTTTCTATCTTTCGGTAAATTTTTTTTCCCTAACTTCAAATAAAATGATCTCACATCTATAGAGAAATAAACTAAGGATAACCTAGAAATACTTAAATTTGGAAAGAAACACATCTAGGAATACATTTTGAAAAAACACACTAACAATAAACTTTCTCCGGTAAGTAGGAAGGCCGATTTAAGATTTGTGACCATTATAGTTAATCAAAATATAACACATATTACAACAGTTAAATGGTTTTTAACTGTTAAATCTTGTTCATTGAAAATAGCTGATCTGCGAGTTCACTACTGATTTCTTAAAATAAAATGCTAGTATTTACATGACTCGTAACTTAAAATAGTATTTACTAAGGCTGTCAAAGTTAACGCGTTAATCGTGCGTTAACTCAAAGTCCTTTTAACGGCGTTAATTTAATTACCGCGCGATTAACGCACGGTGAAGTTTGACAGAATGGTTGAGAGACGCATTCATGTGAATGCAGGCAGTCAGTGAGCTCGCGCCTCTCTCCCCACTCTCTCTCCCAGTGACTCGTCCGTCAGCCTGTGCAGGACCGGTGCGCAGAGTGTGTAGCCTACCAGTGTGGGCTGGGCAGTTGAGCTGTGAGCACTCAAGTCATCGCGCTCGTTGGACTCGTTATTCGTTATTAATTAATTTGCTCCACAATGTGTTAGATCAGAAGCTCTTTGAATTGGGCATTGGGCAAAAGCAAAACTCTGGCAGTTTTGGTTGACAAACATAGCAGTAAGTTGTAGCTTGATGCTACACAGACCATGCTAATGCTAAAGCTAATGTTGACAGCCTGACTGTGCGTGCGTGCTTACAGGAGAGAGAGCTCTCGCCTGGGTGTGTGTGTGTGTGTGTGTGTGTGTGTGTGTGTGTGTGTGAGACTGTGTGTTGAGTTGAGTTTATGATTTTGTTTCCCTTTTCCATGGTATTTGCAATAAAGCAAGCATTCTCCCATGTTGATAAGAGTATTTAAAACTTGAAAAGCAGTGGTTCTGATTTAACCAGTGGTCCGGGGACCACCAGTGGTCCCTGAGGGGGTTCCAGGTGGTCCCCAGCTAAATGATGGAGAGTCTTTAACTCTTGAGAGTGTAAAATGAAACCAAGTGTGGCTAAATGTCATCAAATGGTGGTCTGTGGCTCAAATGCAGAATACATACAAAATCATTCCTGCATCCCAGGACTCATTTACTTTTAAAAATTACTCTTCTAAGAAATTAAAAAATTACTGGACACATCTAGAATCAATTAAACACATCTATAGTTAAATTAGAAGATAGTAAACACATCTAGTTAAATTCAGGAAGAAATTTTAGGAAGATAGTAGAGCATTGAGAATCTATTTACATCACTGCTTGGAATCAAAAAGTGAAATGCCTGACCCCGTTCTCTAGCTGATTAAAGCAGATAGGAGTACAGGCCTATTAGTTAAATGTTGACAACAAAAATTAGTCAACAGGGCATTTGCCATGAGTGTGATTTATCCAGAATAATAATCATCACCAGTCCTCGTGGAGGACAGTAACGGTTCACATTGGTCTAAATTCTAATTTTACTCACAACACATCTTGCTGACCAGAGACAATGTGTTATGACAGAGACACCTATTAGGGGACCTTCTCTTGCCCCCCCTTAAACACTGATGCCTGTCAATCACACTGCTACTCTGAAATGAGGGGTGCAAATGGACACTGAGCCCCCACTGTTATTTTAACAGCTGTGATCAGGCTATTTCTGCGGACAAGTTTACATTTTGCGTCTGAAAATGCCTATGCTATCTTGCCTTAGGCGTTGGGGGGGCTGGTGAACTAGTCAAGCCCAATGATTTAGGTACCCCTTGATATGTGAGTCTTACTTACAATATGAGATACTCAGTAGTATACGGTATCTATCTGCCTGTGTTATATATATTCTTCAGTGCTCCTGGGCACGCATGGGAGGGAGACATGACGTCATGCCATCCACCGTTCCGTAACAACAACTTATTTCTTACTTTACTGTTCCATATCTATGTCGTATATTACCTATTTTGTTTAAGGGTGCTACAGTAGTATTTACGCATTTTAAATCTACATAATTAGTCAATGTATAAAGTCGAACCTTGTGTGCTCATGCCAATTCTTTATCCCTATTTGCATGATGTCTCTGAGTGGCAATTGACCACTCTGCATTAAACATTACATAGGGAATCATCCCCTATTTGGCTGTGGGGTTGTCTGATTTGACCTATTTGTTCATTAATATTACGTTTGAATCAAGACCAATTTACTACAAGATTTGTGAGTCCTAAAACTCCCTTAATTCAGTTGTCTGATAGACTATTGACTATAGGAAAGTTGTATGATCATATTGACAAGCCAAAAAAGTATCTTATCAAGCTTGACGATTCCCCCCGCTTAAAGGACAGTGTCTTGTTACCCCCGTCGTAAAACTGCTTCTTTTAGGCACCAACAATGTCAATGCCGTCACCATGCACCAACGGAGGTGACGAAATCAACACCATGAATGACGCCAAGAGACTGTGGCCCAGGGGAGCTTATCCATAATGCTGACAAGAAATAGCACTTAGGCTCATATGCCACTTTACTCACCCAGTCACTGCGAGACCACCAACGTAAACCACCAAATCACAATCGCACACCGCCTCAAGAGATGCCCAGCGTTCAATCACATGAAAGGAAAAAGAACACTCATTAGTTCATCAAGCCTGGAATGTTTCCTTTTTCACAAAATCCTCCATTGTCCCTCTGTCCGAATGCCTCCTGTCACTCACGTGTCCATGTTCACAAAATGTCACTTTTCGGAAAACAGTCCTTTCCCGTGTGTTGGGCCCCAAACCAACACATGCATATATCGTTCAAACATCAAAGTGCGGAAGCAGTCTACTGACTGTACATGTGACTTATTGACCTCTCTTTTAGCAATCGTGCGATGCGATAAGTGGTGCACTCAATGGTCCAGCAGTACCCAGGTTACGCAAAACACAGTACTACTCATTTATATGTCTGGTGAATCAACTTGGCCAATAATACCCTTTACATATCTAATTGCACGTCACTCACACTAACGTATGAGTTCTGTGTCTCACTTCAAGTTTTCTCATGAGGGAATTGCGCTTGTCCATATGATCAACTCAACACAACTTCAAACCATGTCTTCCCTAATGGATGACCTGTCCGTATATGGGACCGTAATACGCATGTAGTTGAAAACTGTAATTACTGGTTACTGTGTAGATTATGGTTATTACAAAACATACATTAACCACTCCAGCCCTATATACATTTTTTCCCTGTTGCAAATAACTAATTTACAAGAACAACACATTGTGAGCTCGTAGATCTGCTTATTTTACAGTTATTTTATAATTCAAAATGAGACATTCTGCTAAATTGACAGAGTTTCTTAAATACAGCCACAGCCAACACTAATTTACTATTAAGCCTACAATTATTTCTGGACATTTACTTGCTACAGAGTATTCCTATATCGTGTATGTATAAGTAACACATTTCAGAACCTTTCTCCACCACTCATATTACTGTAATAATAGACTTATTTCCACTCACCAGACTCATGTGTGGCCACTCAGGGCAGCTGCTGTCCATGGTGGGGGAGAAGAACGGGGCTACTTAACACAAACAGGGTTTCCTATCTTGACTGGGTAAAACTACGATGACAGTTACAAACATTACCTATTGTAAGGAGTTACTAATTACCTATACATTTCATGCTTTGAGTATCATTTTGCCTATCTATTTAGTCCAAATATAAAAAGTGACAAAGCACAATTACACTCAACTTGCCGTGACTCTGGGAAATTGTTATATTGTCATTACATTTAAAATAAGACGTAATAAGATAATATATATGACCATGATGATCAGCTAACCACGTTACTGTTTGTTAATTACTTTGAATACTCGGACCTTAAAACAACCCTACTATTAACCATTACTACTATCTGAACCTGCTATACTGCCAACAAGACAGCACTTACTGGGATGTGCGTCCCGGTAGACCTGCTATTTTGAGTCTGCCGCTGACAACTGCTAACTGCTGTCCTACTAACCATGGGTGGTGACACTTAACTAAAATACCAGGACTACATTCTTCATACTTACTTGTTCACAACGCCACATTTATACTAGGAAATCACCATTTGACTTTTTACAAAAATAGTGTCCACACACAAAAATAGTGTCCACACACTTCCATTCCATACTCAACATTCCACATTCCACATTCCACATTCATACCTGCTGCTCGAGTCTTACGCGTTATCAGAACCTATGAATTAATCTCATTATACAATTTGCTGTTTCACCATTCTCTTTTAATCTTCCCTGTGGGCTGTCTGGTCCCAACAGGAGAGAAAAGAAAGAAAATAACGGTGGACGCTGTCTGTATGATTTCCTATGCTATTCCCTATCCTACTGATATAGGCTATAGTTTCTCTATATAAATGTCTATGAAAGACTGTTACCACTCGGCAACGATGAAATACGATGAGGAGGGACTGTCACCAGCTCCTTTAAATACTATATAAATGTCTATGAAAGACTGTTACCACTCGGCAACGATGAAATACGATGAGGAGGGACTGTCACCAGCTCCTTTAAATACTATATAAATGTCTATGAAAGACTGTTACCACTCGGCAACGATGAAATACGATGAGGAGGGACTGTCACCAGCTCCTTTAAATGCGATGAATACGATGAGGAGGGACTGTCACCAGCTCCTTTAAATACGATGAATACGATGAACTAGTACTTTGTACGGCTGTATCTCTAACAATACAGCCTCAAAATACAAAATGTTGTACATTGAGTCAAAACACTCTTACCCCAAAGTTCGTTTAGGTGTTGTCCCTGTCGGACCAGCATCTCAGATCCATATGCACAACGCTCTCATCTGAAAAAGAGAATGCTGACGGACAGTAGAAACACCCTGCTCGCAGCGCCATAATTGTTGTGGAATCTTAATACTCCTAACAGAGACTTTAAGAAATAATCGAGGTAGAGAGTGGACTGAAACAATGTCACGTTTATTACAAGGAGTGGTCTGTACCAGCCCAGGGAGGTGCACGGATGCAAGCCTCCCTCTCTGTAGACATGAGTTTCTCTTATACACAGTGAAGGAACACAAATACATTTGAGGTGTGGTCAGTGGACATGGTCAGACATGGGTCTTGGGTAAGAATAGGTCATCTTGACAGACAATCAACAGGTGGAAGCCTTGCTCCAGGCAGTGTAGTATTTTCTGCCACTACACAAGGCATCAAACATGGAAAGATCAGAACTTCAGGGACCTCTACATGCTACAGAAGGATTTAGCACCCAGCTGGAAGGGTTGCTTGCACTGTTATATTGGTATTGTTGGACTTGTGGTTATATATTTTCTAATGTTTGTGTAAAAGTGTAAAGTATTTTCTATGCTGTCATTTTGATAATTGTTTGTTTATGCATTATTGATTTATGCGTTGTTTGATGTGTGTATTTTATGCCTTTTTCTTTATAGTTTCCACGTTGAGCAATTTCAAACTCATCAGTCGGCTTCACCCTTTTATGGCCAGCTGGGTCCGCTACAGTGGAAACTTCAATCAAGGGCCTCCTGTCTTCACCTACAGGAAAAATTGACTTCTGCTCTGCATCAACTAAACTCAACTAATAGCTGGGTCTGAATTCGTTCAAAATCAACACAATCGTGCACTTGGTGACAAGTTTTTGATTTTTGGTATGGTGGTAGGTATGGTTATAAGGTTTTCAAAAACCATCGCAAACGAGTTGGGAGCGCCACCTAGTGGTCTGTTTGCAATTAATCTAATATTAAATGGGTCAGTCTATGGTTAAAAACCATAATAATTGATAAAAGAGATTTTTCAATGGATTCTATTAGTATGTGCTAAATAACATACTAAAAAATTAGGAAAAAATAACTTCTGGAAAGGCATCATTTTCAAGATGGCGTCCACGATGGCTGCCAGGAGCTTAAAATGCCTATAAACTGGGATTTAATACATAAGAAATCATAACAATTATGCACTTGGTGACAAGTTTTAGATATTTAGCATGATGTTAGGTATGGGAATAATGTTTTCACAAACCATCGCAAACAAGTTGGGCTCGCCCCCTAGTGGTCCGTTTGCAATGAATCCAATGTTAAATAGGATCGCTCTTTGTCTGGAACCTCCCCCTCGACCTTACCGCCATGGGTGACCCTACCAGGAGCAAAGCTCCCGACGGCATCGCTCTCAGGTTCATGGGAACATGCAAGGCTCTCCACCACGGCAAGGTGGCGATCCAAGGAGAACACACACACACACACACACACACACACACACACACACAGCTTTTTCCCAAGTTCATTTTTTTGTTCAAGTTTTTTAATTTTCTTTCTTTTTTTTGTCTTTTTTCTTTTTTTTAGATCATGGCATGCATATTTAAACATCACTGCATATTTATTCAAATATTTCACTCATCATTATTAGTGCAGCCCCCATCGCACTTGCACAATGTGGTACAGCGAAGTCCAGCCCGGTGGCACTTGCAGTTGCCCTTACAGGCAACCACACAGCCACAGTGGAGGATCAGTGAGCATGCCTTGCTAACATCTTCCAGATCTGTCCAATATGGTACCCACACTTTGGTTCTGGCATTCCATTCCCAACCCCATTTACTGGGGTCTGGGATCTTGGGATCTTTGCAGAGGGACTGCTTCCAGACAAAAGCTGCAGTATGCAGTGCACGTTTCCCATGCTCGAATAAAGCGTGCTGGGTTGGGGGTATCACATCCAGGGATTTGAGGCTATGAGTGAACAGGAGCTTCCTTGCTTCATTCACTGAGACTGCACTGCAATTCTTACTGTACATGAGTACAGTCCAGTGTTCAAGACATTGCATTGTGGACTGATTCCAGTGTGAGGCTGGTCGGGTCTTGGGTGATTGCAATGAGGGTTTCTGTGACTTCAGGAAAGGCTGCCCATGCAGGGACCCAATACTAATAGAATCCATTGAAAAATCTCTTTTATCAATTATTATGGTTTTTAACCATAGACTGGCCCATTTGATATTAGATTCATTGCAAACAGACCACTAGGGGGCGAGCCCGACTTGTTTGCGATGGTTTTTGAAAACCTTATACCCATACCTAACATCATGCCAAAAATCAAAAACTTGTCACCAAGTGCATCATTGTTATGATTTTGTATGTATTAAATCCCAGTTTATAGGCATTTTAAGCTCCCGGCAGCCATCGTGGACGCCATCTTGAAAATGATGCCTTTCCAGAAGTTATCTTTTCCTAATTTTTAGTATGTTATTTAGCACACCCAATACTAATAGAATCCATTGAAAAATCTCTTTTATCAATTATTATGGTTTTTAACCATAGACTGACCCATTTAATATTAGATTCATTGCAAACAGACCACTAGGGGGCGCTCCCAACTTGTTTCCGATGGTTTTTGAAAACCTTATACCCATACCTAACATCATGCCAAAAATCAAAAACTTGTCACCAAGTGCACGATTATAACGAATTCAGACCCAGCTATAACACTGATACATGACGGGTAACATTACACGGAAGTTCAATACATTGCACAACAAGGTCAGGAAGGACTAGGCTATATGGACATTGTGCATGCGGTCACAGTTTAAAGGTATATTCAGTGATTTCACTTCATTCAAATATCACTTATTTTTTCTTATTTTTTGGATAATCCTCCCTACTATAAATTGTGCTGACCATATAAGGAGTTCCTCCCTGTCCCCAGTGAGCCCCTGGGGTCAAAAAACCCTAGTTTCGGTTTGGGCTTTGGGTGGCAAAGCCTTCATCCAATCAGGATGAGAGGGGCCTTCCTCCAATCATGATCGAGTGGGGCAGGCATTGGTGCACATGCTGTTGGTCTGTTGTACTTCCCCCACTGTAGAGCGTGTGCATGTGCACATCTTGTTACCGGGTGGACCGGGTTTTTTTCCCAAATCACTGAATGCTCCTTTAAGTGCATTGCAGTATAAAGGCTGTTGACTGTTATGGGTGACATGCAAATGGGTTAAAGGCCTACATCCTTTTAAGGTTTCCTTTTAAATGTGCAGTGTTTTGTAATACAGTAATTGAGTCATCCAAAGTGCATATTGGTTTTATTGTCTTTGTTTATGGTTCAGTCTTTCATTTATTGATAAAGTGTCACTGTAATTTGATTTGAATGCAAAATGTCAGACATGACGTATGATGACAAATGGGGCAAATGGAAATGCAGATTTGGAGGATAAAGTAAAAAGGCTTCTCTGTATATACGACCTATGGAAGATTGACTATCGCACTGTAAGAAAACGGTTGAAGTACTGCACTGTAAGAAAACGGTTGACGTACTGCACTGTAAGAAAACGGTTGACGTACTGCACTGTAAGAAAACGGTTGACGTGCTGCATTGCTGAGAGCAACATAGGACTTCTCATTGAAACTTTGGTTAAGAGTACGGACATTTTTCAACTCTATTCAGAAATCAGAAAGCACATCACTCCAGATGTTGATTTAAAGCGGCGAGTTGATGCATGCGAATCAGTCTCTGAGGATCTTCTCAAAATTGCTCGTGAAAGGATCCTAGACGATGAATATGATGGAACGGACGTGCAAAAATGTTTTAACGAACTGCTCGGCTGTGATCCTCCTCACTCCTTCTTTAGCCCTCCCTCCTCCACCTCAAATCAGTTCCAGGTCAGGCCATCATTCCAAACCTGCGTCAGTGGCAGCCAGTTGGGTCGAGGCTGCGGCACCCAGTCGGGTTGAGGAGGAATCGGCCAGTCGGGTTGAGGAGGAATCAGCCAGTCGGGTTGAGGAGGAGTCAGCCAGTCGGGTTGAGGAGGAGTCAGCCAGTCGGGTTGAGGAGGAATCAGCCAGTCGTGGTTGAGGAGGAGTCAGCCAGTCGGGTTGAGGAGGAGTCAGCCAGTCGGGTTGAGGAGGAATCAGCCAGTCGGGTTGAGGAGGAGTCAGCCAGTCGGGTTGAGGAGGAATCAGCCAGTCGGGTTGAGGAGGAGTCAGCCAGTCGGGTTGAGGAGGAATCAGCCAGTCGTGGTTGAGGAGGAGTCAGCCAGTCGGGTTGAGGAGGAGTCAGCCAGTCGGGTTGAGGAGGAGTCAGCCAGTCGGGTTGAGGAGGAGTCAGCCAGTCGGGTTGAGGAGGAATCAGCCAGTCGGGTTGAGGAGGAATCAGCCAGTCGGGTTGAGGAGGAGTCAGCCAGTCGGGTTGAGGAGGAATCAGCCAGTCGGGTTGAGGAGGAGTCAGCCAGTCGGGTTGAGGAGGAATCAGCCAGTTGGGTTGAGGAGGAGTCAGCCAGTCGGGTTGAGGAGGAATCAGCCAGTTGGGTTGAGGAGGAGTCAGCCAGTCGGGTTGAGGAGGAATCAGCCAGCCGGGTTGAGGAGGAGTCGGCCAGCTTTGATTCACCACTTCACGGATGCATCAGAATGAGACTTGATGCAAAATCAGTCAAGGCCACAATCAAGTGCCTTTACCCAGGGAGAAACCCCGTTTGTCACATCAACAGGCTTCTAAGCAACTTGACCACCCAAGAAGACTACTTAAGGATAGAAGGTTCACAGACCAGGACACAAAGGTTATGGAAGAAGATAATTCAGAGTGTGGCACTATCGCCACTCTGCATGAAAAGGAGTTTGAGTATTTTTTTCTTTTTTTCTGGATAATCCTCCCTACTATAGAGTGTGCTGACCATATAAGGAGTTCCTCCCTGTCCCCAGTGAGCCCCTGGGGTCAAAAACCCTAGTTTCAGTTTTGGTGGCGGGTGGCAAAACCTTCATCCAATCAGGATGAGTGGGGCCTTCCTTCAATCATGATCGAGTGGGGGCGGGCCTTGGTGCACATGCTGTTGGCCTGTTGCACTTCCCCCCACTGTAGAGCGTGCATGTGCACATTTTGTTACCGGGGCGGACTGGGTGGTTTTCCAAATCACCCAAATCACTGAATGCTCCTTTAACTGTTTTGTGTTTTTAAATGATTTGGTGGGAGTGTAACGGACCCACAGTTCATACCTTTTATTTTGTATGTGTATATTCATGGTGTTTTATTTGGTGACAGGAAGTAATTTATTTTGAAGGAATCTTACCAGCTGTTAGTCATCTCTTGATTGAATCAAGCTCAGCTGTGGCAGGGGTTTATACCTGACCTCTACCTGACCTCAGATTCAATGAAGGACAGAACAAGGCAGCATGGAGGTTGCACAAATGTTTGTTTGATAGTACCATGGTCACAGACGGATAAGGAAAAGACAGACATAGAATGGACAAGGCATCAAACATGGAAAGATCAGAACTTCAGGGACCTCTACATGCTACAGAAGGATTTAGCACCCAGCTGGAAGGGGCACAAGGTACATTTCTAGTTGCTTGCACTATACTGTTATATTGGTATTGTTGTTGACTTGTGGTTATATATTTTCTAATGTTTGTGTAAAAGTGTAAAGTATTTTCTATGCTGTCATTTTGATAATTGTTTGTTTATGCATTATTGATTTATGCGTTGTTTGATGTGTGTATTTCATGCCTTTTTCTTTATAGTTTCCACGTTGAGCAATTTCAAACTCATAAGTCGGCTTCACCCTTTTATGGCCAGCTGGGTCCGCTACAGTTAGGGTACCACAGAGAGAGTCTGGTTGGAAGGACCTGTAATCTGGCTTTGACTGTAAAGGTGACTATATCCTCATGCATAATTCTTGAATATTGTATGAGATACGGCGTGGTCTGCATCGGGAAGGCAAGCTAGCTTCCCCTGTAGTTTTAAATTAGTCCAGTGTTGTTGTTTTTGCTGTTGTAACACAGTACCTCCGAACACACACACACACACACGTTTTTTTTAAATAATTTTTATCCCATTTTGTAACCCATTTTTTTCACCCCTGTGTCAATTATCTAATGTGATCCTGGGCTCTACACACCCTCCAGCAACCTAGTCCCCATAATGGGGGACATGGGGAGAGCAACGGACTTGAACTCATGCTTCCTTCATGTCTGAGTGTCCAAGTCGCTCCTTTACACCTGACAGGGGGGAGTTTTCCTGGTTCGACGTAACGCGTGGAAGGAACACGTTATTCCAACTAGTTCCTTTCCCCTCCATCAGGCGCCCCGGCTGGCCAGAGGGAGGCAGTTTAGAGACCAGGATTACTGCATGTTTTTGAGAGGGTACCTACCCTAGGGGACACGGGGAGAACATGCAAACTCCACACAGAAAGGCCCTTTCGCCAACCCGAACAGCACTACCAACTGTGCCACCGTGCCCCCCCCCCCCCCCCCCCCCCCCCACCCCACACACACACACACACACACACATTCTTAACCACTTTATTATATATTTTCTAGGTTATTAGCCTATTCAAAAATACATAAACTACATTATTTTACTCTGCACATCTTAAAATGCAGTGCTGTGATAGCCTATATATATAGCCAGCACCTTATAGAATCATAATTGTCCATTCAAAAGCCATCAGCATTTTCCTTTTTAATAATTCGGTGGATCCGCTTCATTGTTTCAATCTGGTATTCCACCACTTGGGGGCGGTGGTGTGTTACTATAGCTTTTGCTAGTCAGTTACTATTACTTTGAGGTGGGACTGGGGATGTGCCTGCTTGGTAGATCAGTGGTCCTCAACCTCTTCAGGCCGTGCCCCCCCCCCCTCCCCCTCCTAAATTAAAATAAATAAAATAATCTTTTTTGAACTGGGGGACTCCCCCCCACCCACCATGACAAGCACTTGGAATGTAGGAATTGAGGCATTACATTTTCGGTTCCATGGATAAATATTGTGAAAATAGCAGATCCACAACGTTGTGAACTTGCAGAACGTCTATTTAAAAATAATATATGTTGCCTCCTGTTATTTGACATATCATGGGGTCCCCACTCCCCAGCCCACAATGATATGTCAAATAACCCACAGGTTGAGCCAGACAGTAAACACACACAATTAAAGACTTGTTTAATATATATATATTGTAGATCGGCTATTTTCAGCAAGTATAAAATCTGCCATTACGATGGCATCAAGGCCCGCCAAAACACATTTTAGTCGACTAAATCACCTGTAGATTTAGTCGACTAAAATTGCATGACATTTAGTCGACTAAAACTAGACTAACACCAATACATTCCAGGTGACTAAAATGTGACTGACAAACTAAGTGAAAACTATTCAAGAGACTATGACTAAAACTAAAATAGAAATGTGCTGCCAAAAACAACACCGCTGGCTAACCTAGGCGCCCGGACCGCTGGCCTCATTGTTTTTTAGTTTGCCTCTACAGTCACACACATCACACGGTTTAGCGAGGGAACGGCATCAAGTGGACCACCTTGGCAGACTTTGTCCTGAACGCTCTAGCCGGTATATATACATTGATCAAGAACATCTGGACGTCTCTGGGAAAACATGTTCCATTTATTTTATTACACAGAGGGCAGTGCAAACATCAGGAACGACGGTGGACACGACCATATTCATCTATTCTTGGTCTTTCTCTTCCCCGTGTGTGATTATATGGACCAGGTTTTTGTAGTCCAGGTTTCCTGCTACGTCTGGGGGGAATGCAGTGAACATCTGCTCCATCTGTGAGGGTTGGAGTAAAAATAGATTTGTGTGTGTGTGTGTGTGTGTGTGTGTGTGTGTGTGTGTGTGTGTGTGTGTGTGTGTGTGTGTGTGTGTGTGTGTGTGTGTGTGTGTGTGTGTGTGTGTGTGTGTGTGTGTGTGTGTGTGTGTGTGTGTGTGTGTGAAGGCATGGCACGGCACAACCTTTTGTGTTTCAATGTTAAAATGAGTTTTCTGTGTTTTCTTTTAGTTCAGATGTTGTAGGCCAGGGTGTGTTCAAATCAGATCCTTTGGCATCAGACACAGAATCACTTAAATCAGTCAAATCACCATCAACCGTAAATCTGCCCATTTTCACATTGGAAGAGACATTGCCGAATTAAAGATTAAAATAACAATACTGTGCATAATGAGACAGTCAGACACAACAGGACTTTGCATAGTCGAAACGAAAGCAGCAGTGGTAAAGATATGGAGGAATATATCATCCCAGTATTTTATAATGCCTATCAAAACACTTAATGCAATTTATCTGTGCGTGTTATAAGTATTTTTTGTTGAATTATCTGATGAACAAAGTAGTAAAAGTCAACAGTATAGTATATCCATAACATAAGCAAGCAGCACACTAGCAGACAATACACTAGTTGTATCATTTTATTATTATTATTATTTTCAAAATGATATTACATGATCATCTTCTGATCAATACAGCTAGTTTAAGCTTGTCACATGAAACTCTATATACCGTCATATGCATACTGCATCTGTCGCGCAAATTATCAAAACATTAGGAAGTAGCCGGCGTATGTATCGGATTGTGAAAATAATAATAATAAAATGATTGAAAGAAAGAAGTATAGTATATTGACTGCTAGCGTGCTGCTTGCTTATGTTATGGATATACATGCTGTTGACTTTTACTACTTTGTCATCAGCACTTCAACAAAAATTACTTATACCACGCACACATACATTGCATTAAAGGAGAATTCCATGCTAGAAGGCTTTCTTACCTTTCTTACCTTTCTTTGTAGTTGTTACGTCCCCACCAAAGAGGTCCAGGTGTTTTTTTGTGCAAAAACTCCTTACTGGCTATTTCCCCTACCATAAGCCCTCAATGAATTGCATTGAATTGAATGGGGCTATGGGGTGTTGTGCTAATTCGCTTATTTCCATCGAAATAAGTAGTAAAGTGTGCCGCTTGGGATATTATTTACATTATGAAGAGAGGATATATATATATACAAAAAAAAAAGAATTCTGAGCGATGGAAATAAGCGAAAGGTAAGAAAGCCTTTTAGTATGGAATTCTCCTTGCAGTGCTCCAGAGCGGGTCTTGCCGCAACCCTATCGATGTTTGGAATGAAGCTTTTATTATAATAATAATGTAAAGAAGAGCATGATTGGATCATATATTTCTGTCTGTGTGTAAGCGGTGGAGATCTAACCTCCTCAGGAGAGAAGCGGTCTGCCTGGGTGGTCAGCATTTCTGTCACACTGCAACGACAGAGTGTTGGTGGTGGTCAGCAATACCACCTCATAGCCATCAGCGGTCAAAAACCATCGTTTCAATCATCAAACATTAGTGTTATAGGGCTTGAGTCCACATTTTCATGTAGTCATGTACAAGACGAGTCTCGTCTTGTACATTATGAGGAGTCCATTCACAGTAACATTATAAGATGTACATTATGAGGAGTCCATTCACAGTAACATTATAAGATGTACATTATGAGGAGTCCATTCACAGTAACATTATAAGATGTACATTATGAGGAGTCCATTCACATTAACATTATAAGATGTACATTATGAGGAGTCCATTCACAGTAACATTATAAGATGTACATTATGAGGAGTCCATTCACAGTAACATTACAAGATGTACATTATGAGGAGTCCATTCACAGTAACGTTATAAGATGTACATTATGAGGAGTCCATTCAGTAACATTACAAGATGTACATTATGAGGAGTCCATTCACAGTAACGTTATAAGATGTACATTATGAGGAGTCCATTCACAGTAACATAAGATGTACATTATGAGGAGTCCATTCACAGTAACATTATAAGATGTACATTATGAGGAGTCCATTCACAGTAACATTATAAGATGTACATTATGAGGAGTCCATTCACAGTAACATTATAATATGTACATTATGAGGAGTCCATTCACATTAACGTTATAAGATGTGCATTATGAGGAGTCCATTCACAGTAACATTATAAGATGTACATTATGAGGAGTCCATTCACATTAACGTTATAAGATGTACATTATGAGGAGTCCATTCACAGTAACATAAGATGTATGAGGAGTCCATTCACAGTAACATTATAATATGTACATTATGAGGAGTCCATTCACAGTAACATAAGATGTACATTATGAGGAGTCCATTCACATTAACATTATAAGATGTACATTATGAGGAGTCCATTCACATTAACATTATAAGATGTACATTATGAGGAGTCCATTCACAGTAACATTATATGTACATTAAGAGGAGTCCATTCACAGTAACATTATATGTACATTAAGAGTCCATTCACAGTAACATTATAAGATGTACATTATGAGGAGTCCATTCACAGTAACATAAGATGTATGAGGAGTCCATTCACATTAACGTTATAAGATGTGCATTATGAGGAGTCCATTCACAGTAACATTATAAGATGTACATTATGAGGAGTCCATTCACATTAACGTTATAAGATGTACATTATGAGGAGTCCATTCACAGTAACATAAGATGTATGAGGAGTCCATTCACAGTAACATTATAATATGTACATTATGAGGAGTCCATTCACATTAACATTATAAGATGTACATTATGAGGAGTCCATTCGCAAGACACTGAACCCCTAATTGCTCCCGATGTGCTGGTTGGTGCCTTGCATGGTTTCCGCCGCCATCAGTGTGTGAATGGGTGAATGTAATGCACAATCTCTGTAAAGCGCCTTGGATAAAGGCGCTATATAAATGCACCATTTACCATTTTATTATGAGGAGTCCATTCACAGTAACATTATAAGATGTACATTATGAGGAGTCCATTCACAGTAACATTATCAGAGAGCTTTATAGACAGATATCTTGTGAAGTAACGGAGCGCAGCTGATGCGTCGGTCCTGACTTGGACTCGACCTCCTCCCGGACTCGGTCTTGACCTGGACTTGGTGTTGACTGGGACTCGACTACAACACTATCAAACATGCTAGCTATACTTCATATCATAACCAGTAGTCTTAAGTAGTCGTTTTGGTCCTCTGTTTGTTTATTAATGGTGGGTTTAGAGCATAATACTCACAAATCCTTCCTCAAAGTGCCCTTTCCTTCTGGATCAAACACCTTGAAAGCATTGAGGATGGTCTCCTCTGGATCGGCACCTTTCGGAGAAACAAACCAACAAAACATCTCTTAGGAATGTTGTGATCTCTCTGCTAGTCTAGTCGGCAGCCTCTCAATCAACAGAGGGACATATCAAATCTAGGGGATTGCAGCATCTATTTTCAAGCATTGGCACGGTCTCAAAACTCAACCTTCCCCTCATCACTGAACAGCCACTATGTCCTTTGATACTGCATATACAGTATTTCCATGCTGTATGTATGTACATATGTACATACGTATGTATGTATGTATGTATGTATGTATGTATGTATGTATGTATGTATGTATGTATGTATGCATGCATCTTGATGCTGGTACCATAGGAGAGATAACGGGCAAACAATTCTTCTACATTCTCCAATTGTGTAGACTTCTTGAAAAGTTACGTAAGTAATGCAGATGTTTAACAACAATTTAACTATTGAGAGTGTAACATGAAACTTACGGGTCCATTTGGTTTCATTTTACACTCTCAAGAGTTAACGGAGCATTCAGTGATTTGGGTGATTTGTAAAAACCCCGGTCCGCCCCCGGTAACAAGATGTGTACATGCACGCACTACAGTGGGAGGGGACACGCGACAGGCCAACAGCACACACCCCAAGGCCCGCCCCCGCTCGATCATGATTGGCAGAAGGCCCCTCTCTATCCTGATTGGATGAAGGCTGGGCCACCTAGCCAAAAACAAAACCTACGTTTTTTTGACCAACAGGGGTTAACTGGGGACAGGGAGGAAGTCCTTATATGGTCAGCACGCTCTATAGTAGGGAGGATTATCACAACAAAACAAAAAAAGAAGTGATATTTGAATTAAGTGAAATCACTGAATATACCTTTTAAAGATCTATAAGGGTCCATTTGGTTAAACATTGCCAACTCTCCATCATTTAGCTGGGGGACCACCTCCCCAGACCACTGGTTGAGAACCACTGATATACAATGTGATGACAGACGGCCAGCCAGTACATTGACACACATCAGACATAGATGGACATCCTCTACGGCAGTTTTATTTATCCCTGACATTCTTAGGCCTCACTCAGACCTTTACTGCATTGCTGTATGCTTGTTGGATGAATGTTGTGTCGTGTCATGGCCGCCCCAATGCATTTCCAATGGAAGTCACATGGTTTGTAGTCCACATTTTGGACTACAAGCTGTTGTATGGCTTTCGGCTGTGTTTCGACTGCACCCCTCCCCCTCATACAACACAAATGTTGTGTCAAACCATGTGACTCCCATTGGAAATGCATTGGGGCGGCCATGACACTACACAACATTCATCCAACAAGCATACAGCAATGCAGTAAAGGTCTGAGTGAGGCCTTAGACAAGTAGCGGAAACAATCTCTTTACCTTTTAGCTTCTCTCCAAACATGGTGAGGAAGACTGTGAAATTAATCGGCCCTGGCGCTTCCTTCAGCATCTCATCAATCTCCTCCTGTTTCACATTTAAACGACCTAGAAAAGGCTCTTTTATTATTAGCTGGAGATCTGGTGGTGTAGTAACGACAATATATAACATTCCCCACACAGTCACACACAGATGTGAATAATGGCAGGTCATTCTTTTTTTTTTTACCAGATATCTTTTCTGAAATACAGAGAGTATACATACAAACGCACATACACTACACGGCAAGCAAACGCACGCACGCACGCACGCAAGCACGCACGCACGCACGCAGTACACGGCAAGCAAACGCACGCACGCACGCACGCACGCACGCACTACACGGCAAGCAAACGCACGCACGCACGCACGCACACACGCACGCGCACGCACGCACGCACCCACACGCACCCACACGCACTGTACATACAAACACACGCCTATAGAGCGTCGCAGTCCCGCCTCCTACCCTGGACCAGGAAATGAAACCCAATGCATTTTTCCCATAGACATTTCTTAAAGTATTTATTTAAAGACGGTTACGCCGCGGACAAAGCCAACTCAAGTCGTGACAACTCATGACAACACAAACAATATTTTGGACCAAACAAATAATTACAAAGAAGAAAAACAACAAAAAAAGTGTTGTAACCTGCCGTTTTTTTCTTCTTTCTAATTATTTGTTCGGCCCAAAAAATTGTGTTTGTTGTCATGATTTGTCACGACTCGAGTTGGCTTTGTCCGCGGCGTAAACGTCTTTAAATAAATACTTTCTGAAATGTCTATGGGAAAAATGCATTGGGTTTCATTTCCTGGTCCAGGGTAGGAGGCGGGACTGCGACGCTCTATAGTCACAATGAAACAGGTGCAACCAAAGAACGTCACACTTCTTCTCACCTAGAGCTGCAAAAGTGTCTCTAAGGTCATTCTTGTCTATGAAACCGTCTCTGTTTTGGTCCATGATGGTGAAGGCCTGTTGGAAACGTGTGGTTATAGTAGTGTATTGTGTGTACAGTAGCCCTACATTGTCCTGTCTGGCCCCCATGCTCTCATCGGCAAGCTTCCCATCATTCACACGTTCATGCTAAGGTGAAAGGAAACCAGCGGGGCAGACGGAGAACTGACTTCTTTGAACTCCTGGATCTGGGACTGTTCAAAGATGGAGAACACGTTTGAGTTGGCTCCCTCTGCTCTCTTCTTTGCTTTCTTGGGTGCCTGTAAAGAAATTTGACAAAGCCATTTAGTTAGTTAGTTAGTTAGTTAGTTGCTGGCACAGCTGTCATCGTCACCTGTGTCTCTGTGTCTGTTTGCGCTTCACTCATTATCGCTTTGTGGCGACGCATGTGCTTATAGAGCGTCGCAGTCCCGCCTCCTACCCTGGACCAGGAAATGAAATCCAATGCATTATTCTCATAGACATTTCGTAAAGTATTTATTTAAAGACGGTTACGCCGCGGACAAAGCCAACTCGAGTCGTGACAACTCATGACAACACAAACAATATTTTGGACCAAACAAATAATTAGAAAGAAGAAAAAAACGGCAGGTTACAACACTTTTTTTGTTGTTTTTCTTCTTTGTAATTATTTGTTTGGTCCAAAATATTGTTTGTGTTGTCATGAGTTGTCACGACTCGAGTTGGCTTTGTCCGCGGCGTAACCGTCTTTAAATAAATACTTTAAGAAATGTCTATGAGAATAATGCATTGGGTTTCATTTCCTGGTCCAGGGTAGGAGGCGGGACTGCGACGCTCTATTGACAACAAAGACAATCATCACACAACCCCCGATAGCGGCTCAGCATGAATTGCGCGGCGGGGCCCCGTTTTGATTATGGGACGGGGGTTAGTATCAATGTCACTTTGTGATGGAAATATTTACTCATCATGCTTAACCCATTCCGGGCGGGGACCCCTTTTGGTGTTTTACCATTATGTTACACTTTAGCTATTGAAAGATAGCAGATCTACAAGCTCACAGCGCGGCACTACGAGCTTGTAGGTCTGCTATTTTTTGAAAAATCGTGAAAATGTGGCGCAAATCTTTTTTAACTCAAATATGTGCTTCTGCGGGGTCCCTGGAACAGCACATTTTCAGATCGGGTCGGCGGTCAATTAAATATATGTTTGGGGGTCCTTGACATGAAAACGTTTGAGCACCACTGACACAGAAACATAGGGTTTTTTTCTGAAAACTGTCAGGATTCAGAAGACATTTTGTAGAATCGTCCTCGGGTCTAAATGGGTTAATTCCTCTCGGTCCGATCTCTTCTCTAGCTCCTAGAGAGCTGGTATCAGATGAGGGATTACGCGGCGGGCCCTGGGTGGTGACAGGAAGGATGCCACACTGAGCCCCGTTTCGACTGGAAATCCCACAGAGGCGAGGATTATACATTGAGTTATTTACACGACTGCCAAGGAAGTGTGAAAAAAAATTAGTGCGAAGGAATGCAAGCGCGACTGATGACATCACCCTGCTTTTAGACTCTCACAGGCCCGTCGACAGCTGGCTGCTGACTTGTCTAACCACCTCGCGGTGGATTAAGACTTTTCTTCTTCTTTTTTTTTAATCGTATGAATGGGAAGGTCATTCATCATGTGTGTTTGTTTTGAGTACGGCAAGTTTTGCGAAATCTGGTGTACTTTTTATCATTGTTTACTGTGGTTTCCAAGCCGATGTGCATACAAAAAAACCAAACTAGCATCATCAGGGCACAATGCTGCAGGCTGCAGGGGGTCCATTCAACACTCCTGCACTTAACCCATTTTGACCTGAGATCAGATTCTAAAAATGTCTTCTACATCCTGACAGTTTTCTGAAAAAGCTATGTTTCTATGTCAGTCGTTCTTCGATGTTTTTTCAAAAATAGCAGACCTACAAGCTCGTAGCGCGCCACTCGGTGGCGCGCTATGAGCTTGTAGATCTGCTATTTTTCAATAGCTAAAGCATAACATAATGCTAACACCAAAAGGGGTTCCCGGCCCGCCCCAAAATGGGTTTTAAACACAGTAACATGGTCTATATGGATAGTAGACTCTTATACTGGCACACGACAACATGTACAGTTTTCAGTATCATATTGCACTGTTCACTATACAGTATACGAATGAACATTCATATGTTTAATGAACATACAATGAGCACCGTTATTTATAACCGTAAGCACAATGACATCACATACATGTTGAAATTTAGTCTTAGAAATATTTTGATCACTCACCATCTTCCAACGGCAGTATAGCTTAAGACCAAAACCGTATTATTCCTCGACGCTTTGTGGATGGAGCAGTATAGTCATAAACAAGGGACAGATATACTGAGCCTTCCCCTCCCACGACAATTATGCGTCATGATACCCCCCCCCCCCCCCCCCCCCCCCCCCCCCCCATTCGTCGTTATATAAATACCCCATGCCATGTTTAGGCAGAGCCACACAGGTGAGGTGAGGGGAGGGGGGGGGGGGGGGTATTCCTTTGTCCTCCCGTGTACTTGGATCACTCTTTTAACCTTGTTTAACACGTTCAGGACGGGAACACCCTGTTGGTGTTTTAAGCATTATGTCATGTCATATACTTTAGCAGCAATTGAAATATTATAGCAGATCTACAAGCTCATAGTATGGTATCCGGAGAACTCGCCAGTTTACCCACTCGCGGCGATCCCAGTGCATTTTAGTTTGACTTCACCTTCCTTTAAATTGCATTGAATTGAGAGAGAGAGAGAAGAGAGAGAGAGAGAGAGGATAGTTGTTTAGAGTTAACGCTAGAGAAAGTAGGAATGCTAAAAGTTTAAACACCAAACTATCATTGGTATTCACATACTCACCTTTTCATCAACAATAATTTGATCACTTGAAAAATCGTGCAAATCTGGTGCAAATCATTGAATATAAATTATTTCAGAGCGAACGTTTTTATAACTCAAATCCTTGCATCTGGAGGGTCCCTGGAACAACATATTTTCAGATGGGGGTCGGCGGCCGGAGAAGAAGGAGATCAGCCGGAGAATCGGAGCGGCTGGGGCAGTATTGCAGTCGGTGTACCGCACTGTTGTGACGAAAAGAGAGTTGAGCCAGAAGGCAAAGCTCTCTGTCTACCGAGCAATCTTCGTTCCTACTCTCACCTATGGTCATGAAGTGTGGGTCATGACCGAAAGAATAAGGTCGCGAATACAAGCGGCCGAAATGAGTTTTCTCCGATGGGTGGCTGGCATCTCCCTTAGAGATAGGGTGAGAAGTTCAGTCACACGAGAGAGACTCGGAGTAGAACCGCTGCTCCTTCGCCTGGAAAGGAGTCAGCTGAGGTGGTTCGGGCATCTGGTTAGGATGCCTCTCGGGCGCCTCCCTAGGGAGGTCCTCGACGCATGTCCCACTGGGAGGAGACCCCCGGGGCAGACCAAAGCGCAGTTGGAGGAAATACATCGACTCACTGGCCTTGGAACGTCTCGGAATCCCCCAGGAGGAAGTCACTAATGTTGCTCTGGAGAGGGAAGTCTGGAGCACTCTGGTGGAGCTGTTGCCCCCACGACCCGACTACGGATGAAGATGGATGGATGGATGGATGGTCGGCGGCCAATTACGTATAATCTTTGGGGTCCTTGACATGACATAGTTTGGAAAGCCACTGACATAGAAGAAACATAGGGTTTTTCAGAACACTGTCATGATTTAAGATGAAGACTAGATTTTGTAGAATCTGGTAACAGTCCTAAAGGGGTTAATAGATAATATGGCCAATACGTTACGTAAAAACTGGGCTTAGCCGTGGCACTGTGATCGACGGCTCCGCTTGTTTTGTCTGATGTGACCTCCAGCTGTCCTTTTAACCCAATTAGACCTGACGTCGAAATTTAGAAGACAACATTTCTTCTAAATTATGACAATTTTCTGAAAAACCTCATGTTTCTGTATCAGCGGTGCTCAATATTTCATGTCAAGGACTCCTACAAATATATGTAATTGGCCGCCGACCCCCCCCCCCCCCCCCCCCATCTGAAAATATGTAGTTCCAGGAACCCCCCCAGAAGCAAAGATTTGAGTTAAAAACATTCACTCTGAAAGAATATATATTCAAAGATTTGCGCTATACATTTTCACGATCTTTCAAAAAGAGCAGACCTACAAGCTCGTAGCGCTATGAGCTTGTAGATCTGCTATTTTTCAATAGCTAAATTGTAACAAAATGTTTAAAACACCAAAAGGGGTTCCCGACCGCCCAAAATGGGTTAATGCTCCACAGGGACTTGGACAATATGTTCTGATCCGATTCCGAGCCGTTTCTGAGTAGCAGCCACAACTGGAACCCAGGCTTTTTTCTATCCCCCCCATAGTAAGGCCTCACTCAGACCTTTACTGCATTGCTGTATGCTTGTTGGATGAATGTTGTGTAGTGTCATGGCCGCCCCAATGCATTTCCAATGGGAGTCACATGGTTTGACACAACATTTGTGTTGTATGAGGGGGAGGGGCGCAGTCGAAAAACACAGCCGAAAGCCATACAACAGCTTGTAGTCCAAAATTTGGACTACAAACCATGTGACTTCCATTGGAAATGCATTGGGGCGGCCATGACACTACACAACATTCATCCAACAAGCATACAGCAATGCAGTAAAGGTCTGAGTACTGTCATGGCCGCCCCAATGCATTTCCAATGGAAGTCACAGTTGTATTTGTGGTCTTTAAATGTTTTCCGTTGTAAATAAAATAAATAAATGTTAATATATGTAGTTTAAGAGTGCGTATACGGTATGTGGCTTAATTCAGTTGACCAAAATACCCACATCATAACCGTTTCATGGTGTAAAGTTCGACTGTACACTTCTCAATATTGCTCAGGGCCAATAATGATTTCTGAACCCCTTTTGGTGTTTTAAGCATTATGTTATACTTTAGCTATTGAAAAATAGCAGATCTACAAGCTCATAGCGCGGCACTCTGTGCTGCGCTATGAGCTTGTAGATCTGCTATTTTTGAATAATTGTGAAAAATTGTCACAAATCTTTGAATATATATTCTTTAAGAGCGAAAGTTTTTATTTCATATCTCTGCTTCTGGGGGGGTCCCTGGAACAACATATTTTCAGTTGGGGGGGGGGGGGGGTCAGCGGCATATTACATATAATTATTGGGGTCCTTGACATGAAATATTGAGAACCACTGATATAGAAACACAAGGTTTTTCAGAAAATTGTCATGATTTAGAAGACATTTTGTAAATTTCGACGTCAGGCCTATAAATGGGTTAAAAGTGGCACTATGTAATGTACGGCCTGTCACTCCACTGTTTAGTGTGCGTTTAGAGATGCTTATTGAGACGTTGAGATTACATTTAGATGAAGCAGCCACTTGTACAGGAGACCCGGGTTCAAATCCAGGGTAGAACAAGAATGTCACATGTTAATGTGCAGCCAAAAAGACACACAAAAAGCCAAAAAGACGCACATCTAAAACCTAAAAATTAGGCTCGGGTACCGGATCAAAAACAGTGAAAATATGATGAATTCCTGTTCTGTTCTTTGTCTATATAGAAGAGTCTATTTGTACGTCTCTAAATGTTTTGATGAATTGAACAAGGTGGACCCTCTTGTAAAGAAGTGTAATGCTAAATTGGGTCGTCCACTCACAGTTAACAGTCTTTGTATTGAGTTTGTGCTTGAAATGTACTGTAATTCTGCAAACTGTTAGTACATATTTCAATCAATCAATCAATGGCTTCGGCTCGAAACGTTACCACTTCAGTAAAAGATATATCTGGGGAGCAGAAATTGGTGTGCAAACTCTTTTTTTTTTATTGCGACCATTTCAAAAAAATCTTGAACACAGAGTACGGCTTTAACAATCCATTTCTATCATTTCTGAGTTTGCCGATGTTTTGTGCATGCTAAAAAAAATATAATATATAAAATGCGAATATTTTTGCCAATGTAAAATGGAATGCAGCACTAATAGCACTAATAATATATATATATATATATATAGATATAGATATAGATAGATATATAGATCTAACATAGAACTATATAGATAGATAGATATTTAAGTTAGTTTATTATAAAAGTTTGAAGTCCATCAATGTCCTTTTGAAAAGTTAATATAAAGTGCACCTCTAAAGTGCACCTCAAGATCTGGGAGCAGAAGCAGACCGTTCTTGCATAGGATAGGAACACACCATACTGTTATAGATCGATATTATGCTCTATCTATCGTATCGACGGTGTCGCTCACCAAAAATAGGCGATTCATAAGCTCACAGCAGCAGCGTGTGGATGCTACGCGCTGTGCTGCTTAGAGATTGGCTATTTTCAGAGACTTGCGGTAGACTGTGTTGGATTGATTGGGAAGGACAATGAGGATATAAATGATATGAGGCCTGGATTTGTTTGTTTTTATCATCATGTGACCGTGTGTTGTTTGTTGCGGGCAGTGGTGGAAAAAGTACTCAATTGTTTTACTTAAGTAAAAGTACCAATACTGCAATTTAGAACTACTTCGTTACAAGTAAAAGTACGGAATTGAAAATGTACTTGAGTAAAAGTACAAAAGTATCGGCATCAAAATGTACTTAAAGTACTACAAGTAAAAGTACTCATATTGCAGAATGTCCCACTTCACAAGTTCAAACTGTGTACAAAATCTTTTGAAAATAGCAGATCTACAAGCTCACAATGCGTCGCAACGCGACGCATTGTGAGCTTGTAGATCGGCTATTTTCAAATGGCCGAAATGTATAGGGTTGAAGTGGTTGATGTATGTTTTCTAATCAAAATTAAAATCTCAATAAAAAGTAACTAAAGTTTTCAAATAATTGTAGTGGAGTAAAAGTACAAATTGTGGCTCCGAGATGTAGTGGAGTAGAAGTAAAAGTATTGGAAATTGGAAATACTCAAGTATAAGTACAAATACCTCAATTGTACTTAAGTACAGTACTTAAGTAAAAGTACTTAGTTACTTTCCACCACTTGGTTGCGGGGCTGAATGATGTCATGCTGTCCTCTCCGTTTATCCACAAAGCCTAGGTGACCGATGACAAATGGCCATTGTTCCTGCATTAGAGGTGCTAAGTCTGATGGGTAACCGTTTGTCTAGGGGTCAGAAAGACAAAATGTCAGCCAATGGTGTACAGTGGCGTCATTTGAGCAAAAGCTAAGATATGTCAAGTTCACGTCGTGCCCGTGCGCGGATTCTTTGTGGTTAATATACGTGCGGTTATTTTGCAATTCATCTTGCCATATTTTCCTCCATTTTTCTGTTTAGAAATAAACACAATCCTGTTACAAATGAAAGCATAAATAACCTTGGGCGCATTCCAGATTCCGTGTGCACATCGCGTGCTCGTCAGATTAAAAGGATCCCTGGCTAATAAAGACAAAATATGCCTTAAAACATTATAATTACCTGCCCTCTACAACTAAAATAAAAACATAAAAACACCTTCAATATTGTATTCTTTTCATAAATGGAGAATCTTTCACTCAATAGGAGCTGCTCCTGTCGCAAGTTGATGATGTCATATTATGTCCATGTGCGGTCTAGCCTTAGAGTATATATGAATAGAGACGGCACCCGGATGAAACCCTGAGGCGAAATGGACATAGTGGCCGAATTTGATATTGCAGCGTGGGCCCAAACACATGAACGCGCTGGTCCGTTGACTATCATTGTGCACGTTCACGATGACACGTGAACGCTGAATGCCTGCAATGATAGTCAGCGGCAGCGCGTTCCTGTGTTTGGGCCCAATCCATCCCAGAATGCACTCTGTTCCTACCCAGAATGCACAGTGAAATCGCCTCATGCGCTTTTGAGCAACTTAATGCAAGTGGATGGAAGGAGAACTCGGGTGCCGTCTCTATTCATATAAGGGTCTAGCCCTATGGAATGTGTGCAGTGCATATGTAAGGGATAATATTATCCCTATAACCGCTCCTATCCAGCAGAATAACAAACGCTCCAACTGATATCTCGAGGTTATTTATTTCCCCAAGACAACGTGAAAAACTGAAAAACATGAAATATGAATGTCCTTGTGTTATCAGTCAATCATGCTGTCCTTTGAAATGTCCATGAAACATGAAATGTCCGTATTATATAAACAAACACAATGAAATGTACACAAACAATTAAACGATCGACAGAATTACAACACTGTTTACAGACAAAGAAAATAACAACATGTAACATACCGTGTGCGCCTTCTGCAGATTATTTTAGGAGAGCTACGTTATCTTATCTTATATTCTTTATTTAAGGACACTCTTTTTAGACGCAGGAAGAGCTCCTTACACCACTGCAACTCAGTTTGTTCTGCCTGAGTTTAGCTCACACAGGTGCAATCAATGCTGCCTCACTCTAATCACAGGGCTCTGCACCTACATGCCCTTACAACAGATCATAATGAAATTAGCAATATAGAAGGCAAGACACCACACACACCATACAAATACAATATGTTACCCAAACACAAATACATACAATGTTCACATATCATACATTTTTAGAAAGGCAAGTAATAAAATCAAATATTACAAAATACCCATTGCTGGGACAGCTACAATCCCGCTTATTACATGGCTACCTAACATAAATTAATACATTGACCCAATAAAACACAACAAAAACAGTATTCCATAAGTTCGCTGGCTGCGTCTGGCCAGCTGCAGCACTGTCGGAAAACAAGGAAGTGAGTTGATCAAATAGAATCCATTTTCGCGTCCTGCTTCGTCTATTTCTCGCTCAAATGTTTTCAAAAACATTTTTGAGAGCAATGTTTAGCTGTAAATGACATTGTGTGTCACTAGTGTGTGTGTGTTTACTGTTTACATGGCTGTCATGTTGGAAACAGCAGTAAATCAAGCGGGGCGCAGCCGCGCAGCTGGTGCTCAGAGGGTTTGATTAGGCAGAGGTCTGTTATACAGCGGAGCGGTCATTATGATGAGATAACTCACCGCTGAATTAAGCGATTGACCAATCAGAATCAAGCATTCAACCAAGCCATGTAATAAATGCTAATAAAAAACAACTTTATGCTTCCTATGGATAACATGAGCATCAAAGCAATATTTTAAATACTTTTTATTATAGGCTGGACCACACATAGACATATATGACATCATAAACTTGCGACAGGAGCAGTTGCTATTGAGTGAAATATTCTCTATTTATGAACTATTTAAAGTGTTTTTAATTTTTAATTTTAGTTATCAAGGGCAAGTATAATGTTTAAAGGCATATTTGTCATATTAGCCAGGGTTCCTTTAAAAAAAAATAATAATAATAAAAAAATGTTTTTTTTTGTTTAAAATAACGTAACTTTACGTCTTGGCACAGGTAATACATGCTGCTTAAAACGTAACCAAACGTTCCTGGCACAGATTGGGTTAACGTAAACAAACGCTTGCCAGGTCAGAAATGTTAAATAACAACATAGGGCACACTGTTTCAAATTAGGCATTTATAAAAAAAGAAAACTTGTAAACCTATAGTACTCCTTAATGGGAGGATAATAACGACAACATGCTGCACAAAATGTGCGATTCCTCTGTTTAAAGCCTGTTCTCTGTAATGCAGAGTAGATTTGATTCTAGTAGTTGTTTCTCTACTAGATCCTTGTTCGCTCGTAGATTGATTGTTTTCCACCACAGCAGGACACTACAACAAAGTGTAATACAGGGCTTTGAATGGTGAAGTGAACACTATGTAAGCATGTATGCAAACACAAGACTACAGCCACTACTGTCTTCTCCCATGTATCCCATTTTGTCCAGTAGGTAGTGCTAGCAACCTGTGACCAATATCTAAGACACAGAGGAGGGGGGAAAAAATATCTTTTTTTTTTATAATTCAAAATGTTATTTGTTTTTCAAAATCGTACAAAATCTAGGTTCAGTACAAAGCAGCATTACAAACATTACAACATACCTTACAGATAGCCAGTCCAAGAAACATAACAGTTAAAATAAAAAATAAAAAGAAGAAAAATAACAACGAAATCATTTAAGGTTCATATACATCCAGAACTCATCCCATGTCTCTTTCATTTTGCTTTCTCCATCTACCCTGCCCAACATATATTCATATGATGTTATTTTGATAATTTCTTCATTCCATTCTTTAAGCCCAGGTGTTCTGGGGACCTTCCAATGACGCAACAGTATTCTGGCAGCGGTAACAAGTCTAACCTTTATAATAGTGAAATCATTTTTAGATATGCCAGGGACAGCAGTTCTGTCCCCTAATAGACAGAGCCGCGGATCTCTGGGCAATGTCAATCCCACCCATTTCTCAAGGAATTCCAGTACCCTACACCAGAAAGGGTATACTATGCGACAGTCCCAAATCATATGCATATATGTGCCAATTTCTTCTTTGCATTTTCAACATGCATTTCTAATGTGTTATTATCCGCGATTCGAAAAAAAGATCTTTGACTCATTACCACCAACCTACATTCTGTACAAAAAAAGAGACCTTTTCAAGTGTCTCATTATGGTGATTCTATTCAGCTGTTGCCAATTTGATAGTTTGCTGAACATCATCATTAATACTTGACTTTGTTTGTTACAGTATATAATCTAAATTAAGTCCTGATACGTTTTCTTCTCAATTTCAAATAACTCCGGAGGACCTTCTGTATATCTGCAGTCCTGCACACCTTCTAGAGAAGGAGCTATATAATGGTACTACTAATAAGCTCTGGCTATTCCTGTGATTTGTGTTCATAAAATTTTCAGGACATTATAAAATTTAGAGATAAATATTTTAACAAACCTTGATAAGGCCCACTACTCTCTGACCCAGTGGGATATTCCATTTAGCGCGGTAGAAGAGTGTGCATATTAAGCATAATCTTTAATTCATATTTACTAGTTGCACGCCGGTATCACGCGCTGAAAACGGCGGACCTAAACGCTCACAACAAGCTTGTAGATCTACTATTTTCCGCGCGGACGTGACACGGGCACACAACTAAGTATGAACGTTCACAATGTTAAAACCAGCAGAACACGATGACTATCACATTTTCAAAGCTAAAGAATAAGGTGCACAATATAATCGGTAGGGCGTATCGGAATCGGCCATATCGGCCATAAAAATGCAATATCGGTATCGGCTCGGTCTCAAAATAATCCAGATTATTTTCACCGATATTCATGATACAATAATAATGTGACCGTCAATGGCTGGGTGGCTCGGGGGTAGAGTGGCCGGATGGCAACCGCAAGGTTGCCAGTTCGAACCCGGGCTGTCCCCAGAGTTAGTGTCGAAGTGTCCTTGAGCAAGACACTGATATCGGTCATAAATGTCATGATCGTACACCCCTAGTAAAGATATAGAGTAGAGTATCTTAGCTGTGTTAACCCATTTAGACCTGAGGACGATTCTACAAATGTCTTCTAAATCCTGAAAACTTTATGTTTCTATGTCAGTGGTTCTCATACTACTTCATGTCAAGGACCCCTAGAAATATATGTATTTGGCCTCCGACCCGCCCATCTCCATTGTAGTTCCATGTTTCGTCTTAGTTTTTGTCGACAAAAACAACACTACTGCTCAGAATCATAATATCATGCTCTTAATAAATGTGACAGTTGAGTCAACAGAGCCCTTATTATGCCTCTTGGCAGTCTGTCAATGTAAACAAGAATTTGTTCTTCATTGACTTGTCTGGCTTCAGAAAAACGTAGAGATTAACCTATAGCCCAAACCACACCAATGGGTCGAGATGCAACAAAACGTTGTTGTTTTTTTGCGTTTTTTGCTGTTGCACGTCGGCGCAAGTCGACCCAAGTGATTCAATTGGTTCAATTCAATGGTTGCTTGCAAGTTGCAAGCAATGTGTTCACATATAATACTGAATACTTGCGGAACTCGACTATACGTCTCGTTCCTGACCGCATCACTGTCGTGGCAATAATCACGTTAAACCACACCCTCTCGTGTAATATTGCTGTAAAATTCTGTAATTAGGTTTGAATAAGCCATATAACTTGACATCACATGAGCGTAATGTACAAAGTGCGCTCATTGTATGTTGCTCAGCAGTTGTTCAAGTTGCGCCCAGAAGGTTGGAGTGTTTTTCTCAGACCGATGAAAAATCAGTTGCTTGCAACTATATGCATCTGCTCCTTGCAACCGTGGAGTTCCATGCCCACTCAGTGTTGTTTTTGGCAGCAAATTTCTATTTTAGTTTTAGTCATAGTCTCTTGAATAGGTTTCACTTAGTTTTAGTCACATTTTAGTCACCCGGAATGTGTTAGTCTAGTTTCAGTCGACTAAATGTCATAAGATTTTAGTCGACTAAATCTACAGTTGATTTAGTCGACTAAAATGTATTTTGGCGGGCCTTGATGCCGTCGTAATCATAGATATTATAAGAAATAGATGCCTCATTTGCAGCTGCAGTTCATTGGAGCGACGTGTATCCCAATGAAGGCGGAAGTGCAGTGCTGAATGTTTTTTTTTTTTTTTTAACAAATCTTTATAACAGTCATGACAATATACATTACAATACAAAACAAGACAAACAAACAAACACAAACAACAAAGTTATTAACAATACAACATCAGAGCCAGGGGGGATTAGATTACTAACAGAAAACATTAAAGAGTGAACACAAAGCAACAGTTCTCCGCAGCTTTCTTATTTAGAAGTGCTGAAGGCATTTGCTGAAGGCGACTGCGTCGCTGCCCGAGTGACGACACTCATGTGACTCCTCCACGTCTCTCGCTGTCACTCAAGTGACTACTGGCCAATCACAGCGCGTCTTTTCCGGGACTTATGTTACGCGCTTTGCTTCCGCTAATGCTTTGCAAGGAATGTCGGGAAAATTGTGCCTTCAATGGTGACACGCGCCTCAGAGCCGGAAAGGGCGTCTATGTATATATGTCTGTGGTCGTAATGGCTGATTTTACACTTGCAGATTGGCTATTTTCATTCAAACCAAGTGTAAAATAACTTATACTGGATCTCTTGTCCACTAGTCCCTTCGTAACATTTTAGTCTAGTTTTTATTTGTTGACGAAATTGTCAGTATATTTAGTCTTGGTTTTAGTCATCGTAGCTTAGTTTTCATTTAGTTTCCATTTAGTTTTCGTCAGTGAAAAAAGGTAGTCGACGAACATTTTTCCTCTTAGTTTTAGTCGACGAAATCAACACTGTGACTCATTGGTGTGTTTTGGGCTTTTACATACAGCAACACACACACACATGTAAATACACATACAAGGTACAGTTGAAAATGTGGGGGAAAACTAAGAAGTCTTTTGCTAAACATGCTCTGAAGTCAATTCTTCTGACAAATTCTTGGTCCGGCCATAGGCCTATAGTTTAAGCTAAATTCCAGTGGTGGTGACATCTGTGACAATTATTGTATTTCTGAATGCTCACCTTTATTTTTCACTTAAGACATATTGGAGAGTCTTGAAGAGTGTTTTGTATAGCACATTCACCTCACCTCACCTATCCCGTAACCCTTGGGGCACCACAGACGATCTGTTGACCAGCTCTCTCCACATTATAGCACATTAAAAATCCTTAAACCTTGAGTATATGGGTCCAAATGGTTGGGTCAATTTCTACACTCTAAGAGAATTACGTTAGCGGTTTTACGGTGTGGTCCGAGGGATGGCTATACTAGTAGTTTTCCGTTCTGACAGATAGTTGATTGCGTTGACCTAGTGTTCAGGTTCTGAATTAGTTTCCGATTAGACCGACTGGAAACCAGAAGTACTCTCGGGCTCCAGGGTTGGAGCAGAGGAGTCCACTGAATTAGACACGCACGCACGCACGCACGCACGCACGCACACACGCACACACGCACACAGTGCCAGATCTCCTAGGAGAAACACAATCATTTCATTTTAAATCTCCTCTCCATTGGCCTCATTATCAATCTGGAGAAAAAGAAAAAAAAAGTTCATGCAAGCCTTTCAATTACGTCGTTGCTTCACAGGTCAAGAAAGTGACTGAACCAATTCCTGCAAATTAATGCAGCTAGGCAAAAGGTATACGGCGTTCCCTCCTCCTGGTTCACCGACTTCAAAAGTCACTCTGTTATTAATGGCCATGTTGTAACACCACAGTCTGTCTTTGATTGAGATTTCAGAATGTTTCGGGAACGCTCAGAAATGGGATTTATTTAATGAGATCTGCACTTGTTTGTAGTTTCGGTCACTCGGTGCCGCGCTATGAGCTTGTAGATCTGCTATTTTTCAATAGCTAAAGTATGCTTAAAACACCAAAAGGGGTTCCCGTTCAGAATGGGCTAAAGCGGTGGTTTTCAACCCGTTTCATGTCAAGGTCCATTATTTATTCTGCATTTGAGCCACGGTGTACCACCATTTGATGACATTCAGCCTCTCTGACCCAAAACTTTGTCCACAATTCCATGCTGTATCGATGTATCGGTACCATTAGGAGAGATAAAAGGCAAACCGTTGATCAAAATAACAATTCTTCTACATGCTCTAATTGTGTAGACTCCTTGTAAGTACTGCAGATGTTTAACAATAATGCAATTCTTGAGAGCGTGAAATGAAACCTGTTTCATTCTACGCTCTAGCGTTAAAGATCTACAAGGGTCCATTTGGTTACCCTGCAGCTCTCCGTCATTTAGCATGGGGACCACCTGGAACCCCCTCAAGGACCACAGGTTGAAAATCACTGGTTGCGAACGAAGTGATTGCGAACGAAGTGAGCACTAACTATAGAAGCCTACCAAAACTGTCTGTGTGTCTGTCTGTGTGTCACGCTGTAACACCACCCGCCCGCCAGCAGAGGGCAACTGAAATTGGAACGATACAGAGGTCTGTGTGTGTGTGTGCGTGTGTGCGTGCATGTGTGTGTGTGTGTGTGTGTGTGTGTGTGTGTGTGTGTGTGTGTGTGTGTGTGTGTGTGTGTGTGTGTGTGTGTGTGTGTGTGTGTGTGTGTGTGTGTGTGTGTGTGTGTGTGTGTGTGTGTGTGTTCAGACTGCCACAAACAGCTTTGTTCGCTTCCCGCGTTTACGCGTCTTACTTTTACCCTTTACGTTTAAAGGGTAGGCCTCTTTTAGGTGCAAGTCACACTGGGATCACCTTTGGTATATGGCTAGCGAAGGCCATGCACTTCTTTCTCTCTAAAATGTCAGAAGTTATACAAAAAAATCTAATTCGTGGCTGTATTCTATGCTGTTAAAAGTGTTGTGTTATGTGTATTGTTTGTCATGGACCCCAGGAAGAGTAGCTGCTATAGTTACTTCGGTGGCAGCTAAATTGGGGGTCCATATGGATAAAGAATGAATAAAGAATAAAAGTTCAAAAAACTTTTAGCAGCAAACTGTATTGTTTGCTTTGAGCAGGTTTACAGAGAGTCATGAGTTGTACCTCATAGTTATAACAAAGTTAGTGTGCGTGCGCGTGCGTGTGTGCGTGCGCGTGTGCGTGCGTGCGTGTGTGTGTGCGTGCATGTCACTGACAGAATATATAAAGAAACACATTTTGTAATACATTGCCAAGACATGGAAAATAAATCCATGCATACAAAAACTATGCCTAATGAATCATTCTGCATAAGGCATGTTAACTGTTTCCATGCAGGAGAAAAGAACTATATTGCATTATATTTGTGGTAATTAGCATTTATATTAGATTTTAAAAGACCAAAACCGTGCACTGTACTGAAAACGAACTGCACACCCGACCGACCATCCACGGAAAAACTGAAACCTTTGGGTGTGATGCAGGGAAGATGTTAAAATGTCCTTTTATTTCTTAATTACAGCTATATCTTCCAAATGCCCACATGAGCTTGATGAATTTTGATGAATTGAACATGGTGGACCCTCTTGTAAACAAGTGTAATGCTTAATTGGGTCGTCCACTCACAGTTAACAGTCTTTGTATTGAGTTTGTGCTTGAAATGTACTGTAATTCTGCAAACTGTTAATACATATTTCAATCAATCAATCAATCAATCAATCAATCAAAGCTGTGGGAATGATATCCTTCAAATTGTCTTCTAATAATGTCCAGTCAGTTCTCTGTGAACGCTATATGTTTCCTGATACATCACAGCTAAATAAAGATGTTCATTACAATCACAGTCCCGCCCGCGTCTTATAGTCCCACACCCTCAAGCCACAAATAAAATGCAATGAGTGAAAAACTTTTAATAAGCGAGTCTTTCGACTTACCCCCCCCCCCCCCCACCCCTAGATATTTCTCTATTGCATGAGAATATCTCATTGTCCCCCAAAGCTAGTGACTCGTGAGGATATCATTTTCTACATTTATAGCAGCGATTTATCCCATTTTGACCTGAGATCAGATTCTAAAAATGTCTTCTACATCCTGACAGTTTTTTGAAAAAGCTATGTTTCTATGTCAGTGGTTCTTCTATTTTCACGATTTTTCAAAAATAGCAGATCTACAAGCTCGTAGCGCGCCACCGAGTGGCGCGCTACGAGCTTGTAGGTCTGCTATTTTTGAATAGCTTTTTCAAGAAGTTTTTTCAATAGCTAAAGCATAACATAATGCTAACACCAAAAGGGGTTCCCGCCCAGAATGCATTATGAGAGATATCAACTGCATCATGCAGTCCATGGAACACACAACTCAATGCAGACTATATATGGAACACATTCCTCTTTTCCGCCATCAGACTCCTCATGAATAGACACTGAACACTATACAAGGCCTGGGCTATACGGCCAGCATATGTCTAAAGGCTTTCTGCATTTTTGCACCTGAGATCTTGCACTTTCAGTAGTTGTTTTAGAGATGATAGTTTTTGAGTGGTGTAAACCACTCCTACAACTGGCTTTGTTAGTCTGTCTGTCTGTCTGTCTGTCTGTCTGTCTGTCTGTCTGTCTGTCTCTCTGTCTGTGCAGAAAAAATGAGCATGGTTGCTAAGGTCACCCAGTTCACCCGGGTGTGATTTCATTACGTCAGACATTACGTCAGACCACAGCTGATCAGGCTATATAAGACCTTACACCACTCAGTTCACACGGGTGTGATTTTTTAACTTGCACTTAGTTATTTTACGCAGATCATTTGACACTATAGACTGTAGCTGTTTTTGTACGTTTTTAACGCACAATGCATTTCACGTGCCTTTTACCCCGTAACTGGTATTGCTGACAATAAAGTTGAACCTTGTCTCTATGGCAGTGGTTTCCAAAGTGTGGGGGGGGGGGGACCCCCAGGGGTCCTTGAGGTCCCCAGCTAAATGATAGTTACTTGGGAACCAAATGGACCCTTATGAGATCTGTAACTCTGAGAGTGTACAAATGGAACCAAACGGACCACCCGGACCACTGCTCTATATGGCTCCTATAATTAGCAGTATTGGATAATACATTGTGAGACTCATGGATGGCGGTGTGATCAGTATATTATGTAGGAAAGGGGATTAAAAGCAATGGGTTTTGGACGCATGCCTTTGCGGCATGGGTGATAATAGTATAATTAGTGGAGGGAGAGAAAAAAAAATCCTCATATACAAAAAGCCTCGTTTCAGTCCGTGTGGCAGTGCCAGTGGCAGTAATACGCTACAATGCCCAGCAGGGGGAGTCAGTGGACACCGATATTGTTCTTATAGCCTATGAATTGAAGACTTATTTCAGGTGGCAAAGGAATGACAGTTTGTATAAACAGGGCATGTCATATGTTTTTGGTGTTTTTGACAGGATTAAACTGTAATTGTTACAAATATACACGATATATTATGCACAGAATTGGTCTATGAATGGAGAAGTTTATAGAAAGCATAATGATCAAATATAACAAAGGCATGACGTATTATGTCATAATCTGTGCTTTCATAATAGATTAAGCTTGCAATCAGCAAACTATTTTTACGACTGCCCTCAAATCCATAAACAGCCTATAATACTGAAACCTGCAGAAATACACTTCTTCTAAATCTAAACTATATAACGACTACTTTTGTTATATTTCAGATGAATTAATAAAATCTATATAAAAGTATAGGTGTATACCTTGTGTAATTTTGGAGATAATGTGAATATATAGGCACATTTATTTTTGTCGCCAGAATTCATATTGGCTGTAATTATGTTGCAAAACTATAAATTGAGATTGTCATTTAAATCTTAAATCTACAGTCCTGAGCCTGCATGGAAAAGCATGTTCGTCAAGTTGAAGTGTATTGCAGAAGAAAAGCCCACTATAATTACTAAGGTAATTATTAGTCTTATTTGCATAATAAGATAAAGGAGCCGAAGCTGCCGAAAGGTGGACGAGGTGGCATTATTCACGAAACATACAATACCTATGTTTTCATTTCCCATACTAAAACTATATTTATGCGTTACTTTCATATACATTTAGGCTACTACTAGTCTAAATAACCTAAAAGTTTAGGCTAGGCTTAAATTCCATGAACTAGCTCCTATAGGCTACTATAATCTTATCTACAAATCATTTCCTTCTCGATCTTTTCCAGACAATATCGATCACCCCCCCTGCCTTACGTCAGTATTGATAACTTTGCCAAAGCAAAATCAAGTGCAATTGTCCAGTTAATGTTCGATGGGACGACTGGATGCATGTGGATACAGTTTGCTTTTATACTTTTTTTGGAAAACCAGGAGCTCCTCCGGTCAAAAGAAAAATGTAGTTTATTTTCTTTTCCATTTACGAAACATAATGTCGGGATGAGGCTCGCTATTCTGAACACATGGGTATAGGCTCAGTGTAAAGTCTATTCGTTACTTCCCCCCCCCCTCTTTTCTTAAAGTAGGACCCGCAACAAACCGTTCTAAACGTTGTTTAACGAGGTTGGGGGGATAATCCAGCCCACATATTTATTGCAGCCTAGCGCTGGGCTGTGGGAGAGGGAAAAAAAATCTCTTCAATATCCCCCAAGATGGCCGCCGATGTAGGATCGATGTTTCAATATTGGAAGAAATTTGATCTACGGCGGCTCCAGGTTAGTGCCTTTTACCTCACCTTTTTCCCCCTCTTCCACCCTTATCTTCCGCGGCGGCGTGTCGCGTGGGCTACTTTGTGCAATGTGGAATTGTCACGAATTTAGGAGGCAAGAAAGCGAGCCGTTGTTTGCCATTGATAGTTATTAGAAATTGATCCCTCTTCTTTCTGCCTTTGTTCGGCTCAATCATTGATCAAGCAGCAGCGATGGAAGCTGGCTGGCTGCGACCATACAAGCGCCGAGGCGAGCAGCAGCACACAGCGCTCTGCTATGGGGTCGGATCAGCACCCTGGACAGCACACATAATACTTTGATACCGTTTATTTTCATACCATTTTCACTTTACAGCGACACTCTAAAGCCGCACGAGTGTTGTATTGCTGTTCGCAAACTTTTAATGGCACGAGTCGTGAAGCTTATATGGTTCTTGGACGTATAGGGTAACTTTGTTTTCTTCTTTCTTTCCTTTTAAACGACCAGCTTAACGTTTTTTTCTTTTTTTATGGCATTATTCGTGTCGACGATTGTTGCCTTTTATTTGCTTGCTGCACCGGTGGTTGTGATACTATTATACATTTTGTAAAGGATTTTGTTTGAACAATTACTTGATAGTAGGCTATATAGGCTACCCAGGCTACCCAGGCTAAACTTAAACGCATGATTGAGAAAGTTTATTTTTGTTGTTGTTGTTGACATCAGTTGTATATAGGCTACTGTTAGGGCTATGTGCATTTAAATGTTGGAGGATTTGGAAGGCTACTAAATAAGATGAGAGCTGTGTGTACAGCCAGCGTAACTGATATCCGAGCTTTTATGTTGAGTAGCGATGCTATATCTGTTTGCAGGCTATAGTTTTCAACGATGCACGGATGTCTTGATCGCATAATACGTGTATATATATGACACAATAGCCCATAGATCGTGTCTCGGGTGAGCAATTTGATTTGCAATAGTGCGTCTATACCTATAGATATCTCCAATTGATCCGGCTATAGCGAGGCTATAATAATAGTTGAAAGTTGAAATGGGGGAAAAGCACATTGTTGACAGGTTCTTATAGGTTATGTTACAGGCTGCATCCCCGGAAAAGCCAAACGTTTGAGTGCACAACATATTGTTCAACGTAAAGGTTTTTTTTCCGCTCCAGACCAGTGTCCACCACCACCACCACCACCCCCACCTCTAAAGCCGCATTGGGCTGCTCGGGCCATCCGTGGCTGTGTATAGTGTAATTGTATTCCCCGCTAATGTTTGTAAATCAGCCTCGGCCGCGGCGCAAGGGCACTGTCTCTCTCTCTGGCAGCACATGATTGATGTTCTGTAACATGAGAAATGACAGCGGCGTGTCCGTTCCAGGTCCCGCACCGGCGAGGGGGGGGGAAAAGCCTGCCCTGCATGCCTGCCCGAGAAGAAATCAGATCTGCTCTCGGTTGTCTTGTGTGGCCGAGCAGAGATATTGTACCTCCCAGTCAGTGTCGCTGGACTGACTCCACTAGCTCATTTACACGGAGAGGGAGAGAGTGGAGCTATTGTTGTTGTTGTGCATGTTGTCCTGCATGCACCGGGGTTCATTTCGCCTTTTTTGTGCCTATAATATTATGTACAATCGCAATCTTTTCGCGTGAAGTTCTTCCACACTGATCCATCCATGCATCCAGAAGCAGGAATCTATAGTCTATACATGTCACATATTGTTGTAGGGCAGGCTGTGATTATGTGTATGTGTATATATATATATAGGCTATTATGGATTGTTTTTACATGATGAAACTGAATAGCCCATGCAGGCTGGCTGCAGAGAGCTGAGTTGAATTGCCTATACAGTTTTCCCCACAAAACATTACACATTTTAATTTGTGTAAACAGGGAAGGCTATACGATTTCAAAATATACATGCTATGATGTTTTGTGTTGTAAATAAAAAACTTTTGTTAGTCAGAGGAATTTTGATATGGCCTCCAGTCCATCCATTGTGTATACAGTAATCAATAATCATGCAAGTTATTCATGTCAAGTATAGTCGGATTCTAAGTAGGGATGTGCCGATGAGACATTTTGGCCGATATCGATATCCGATATAATTAATTGCTGTTATGGCCGATATGATGTCGATATGATGTCGATTATTCTGTATTTAAAAAATATAATAATTTTGTCCATTCTGAAAGATGCATGTAAAAAAACAGGGTATCCATGCACTGCATGCAGGCTTTATAGGCAAGTCAGATTTAACTTTAATACCGTTATATTTAATACCGTGAGCTTGTAGATCTGTTCACGCTGTTACTTTGAGGCTTGTTTATCTGTAAAGACAATCGGGCCGATTAATTAATCGGTCTACGGGAACCCCTTTTGGTGTTAGCATTATGTTATGCTTTAGCTATTGAAAAATAGCAGATCTACAAGCTCATAGCGCGCCACCGAGTGGCGCGCTACGAGCTTGTAGGTCTGCTATTTTTGAAAAATCGAAGAACGACTGACATAGAAACATAGCTTTTTCAGAAAACTGTCAGGATTTAGAAGACATTTTTAGAATCTGATCTCAGGTCAAAATGGGTTAATCGGACCAATGCCGATTAATTAAAAAAATTAACCTCCCATCGCCAATGCTAAGGGACCATGTACACTGTACACTTTTCACTCTCAAAATAATGAGTTTTCAGAATAAGCTATACAGACGTGTCAGTGATGTCAGTGATGCTGGAGTAACAAGTGTCTGTCGTCCTGTATACGCTCTGCTCTGAAGAAGACATCATTTAAAAAGTGTTGATTTTGTCCAAATCGTGCTTCTTTAAACCTGAAACGTCCAACCAGATGAATTAAGATGGCATCTACTGTACTGTCAGTTAATAGCATGGGTTGGTTGGGAGTCCGCATGGGAGATTATTGTTAGAAGCCATGGCTGAAAACTATAGTGCAGATGAGACATTTTGGTCGATATCGATATCCGATATAATTAATTGCTGTTATGACCGATAACCAATATTTACCGATGTCGATATGATCTCATTCTGTATTGGAAAAATTATAATAATTTTGTCCATTCTGAAAAATACATGTAATACATGTCTACACTGCAGGCATAGGCAAGTCAGACTTAACTTAAATACCTTTATATTTAATATTGTGAGCTTGTAGATCTGTTCAAGCTGTTACTTTGGGCTTGTTTATCTGTAAAGGCAGACCGATTAATCGGTCTGATTGATTGATTGATTGAACCGATGCCGATTAATCTTAAAAAAAAACTAAAATCGGCCGATACCGATGTGTTTGCCGATTAATCTCCCATCACTACTGAAAACACCTGCCTGTACCACCATAGAATAATACATCTCATTCAGATGGTTGAAGCAAAGTTTCAGCAGAGGAGAGAAATATAACATGATACTGAGTGACCACGGAACAGTTGTCATCAGACAGTGTTGTTTTTGGCAGCACATTTTGATTTTAGTTTTAGTCATAGTCTCTTTCTTGAATAGTTTTCATTTAGTTTTAGTCACATTTTAGTCACCTGGAATGTTTTACTGTCTAGTTTTAGTCGACTAAATGTCTTAAGATTTTAGTCGACTAAATCTACAGTTGATTTAGTCGACTACAACTACAACCTATCTCAAACCCTCACCCTGACCCTAACCTCCCACAGGGCAGCACACCTAAACCTAACCTTAACCCATGTCTAACCAATGACTAGTCTAAACTAAGTATGCACCCCAAATGTATTTTGGCGGGCCTTGATGCCGTCGTAATGGCTGATTTTACACTTGCTGAAAATTGCAGATCTACAAGCTCACAACTGTGAGCTTGTAGATCGGGCTATTTTCAGCATGCAACCAAGTGTAAAATGACTTATACTGGATCTCTTGTCCACTAGTCCCTTTTCCATTTCCATTTCGTTTTCGTCAGTGAAAAAAGGTAGTCGACGAACATTTTCCGTCATAGTTTTAGTCAGCGAAAAAACACTGCAGTCAGAATCACTTTTATTGTTACTTCCATAATACCCACTATAGGCATACTATATAGGGCGTGAAGTACTGTTAGGCTATATATTTAAAAACAACCGCTGCGTTAAAAAGAGGAAAAGGCGTTTAACCCATTTTGGCCTGACGTCGAAATTAAAAAAATGTCTTTATTTCTGAAAAACCTGCATGTTTCTATATCAGTGGTTCTCAATATTTCACGTCGAGGTCCCCAAAAATGATCTGTAATTGTCCGCCGACCCCCATCTGAAAATATGTTGTTCCAGGGACCCCCCAAGAAGATTTGAGTTAAAAACGGAAACTCTGAAAGAATATATATTCAAATATTAGAGGCACATTTTCACGATTTAAAAATAGCAGACCTACAAGCTCGTAGCTTGTAGATCTGCTATTTTTCAATAGCTAAAGTATAACATAATGCTTAAAACACCAAATGGGGTTCCCGCCCAAAATGGGTTAAATCGTACAGAGAGAGCAGGTAAATATAATAATGAAAGAAAAGAAGTGCTGATGCGTTGAAAGTGCAATAATAGCTACAGTTCTGTTCAAAAGCGCTATGATACCTCGGTATCATCTAACCGGTAACACTTAACCTAAAGGTACGGTCAATAATACAGTGTAATCGCATTATAAGTGCTAGTCATAATGCATTTTGTATGTATAAGCTCAACGGAACAGCATATTATAACTATTATAACCTATATATTTGTTTTGCTTTTTGAGTTGCTTTATTAAGTGCTTTATTATTATAACCCATTAAGACCTGAGACCAGATTCTACAAATGTCTTCTTAAGTCCTATAAAAAAAAAATTGACAAAAAGTGGTTCTCAAAACCTTTTCATGTCAAGGACCCCCAAAATGATCTGTGTTTGTCCACCGACCCCCTCTAAAAAAAACAATTGTTCCAGGGACCCCCAGAAGCAACGATTTGAGTTAAAAAATGTTCGCTGTGAAAGATATTCAAACACACACATTTTCATGACTTTTCAAAAGTGCAGCGCTATGAGCTCGTAGATCTGCTATTCTTGATTGAATAGCTAAAGTTTAAAAATAATGGTTAAAATGGTTCAAAGCTATGGTGACACACATGCATTCCAGGTCTTCATGGATTCATCACATTACAATAGATGTGATTGCATTCTATAGACCCGACCTTTGACTGTTATACCTTGCTTAGAGTCATTTCCCATAATATGTATAAACGGCAGTGTATTGTGTATATTGTGTACAGCAGTTCATTCAATGTTTTTTCTTTTTTCTTTTTGTGGGGCAGATTATTTGTTACACATGATGAATAATTCACCTGCAGTTCCCGGTCGCTCGGTAGGAAAGATAGAGGGCAGGGGGAAAAAGTGCGAGGAGGCACCGAGCGGCGCGAGGTGTTGGTGACCTTGGTTCCCGCTGGCTGCTGGGTCACGCGGCCGATGCCGCGGTAATCATTCACGCCGGCCAGATGGCATTTCCGTGGGCGACCGTGAAAAAGGACGGGGTTCAGGGGGCCGTCCTGCCAGGTCCTGCCATGCAGCCAGCTCCCCGAAAAACACAGCTAGTATGGGCCAGTAAGGTACGAAAGGAGTACGTTTTGGTGTGTGTGTGTGTGTGTGTGTGTGTGTGTGTGTGTGTGTGTGTGTGTGTGTGTGTGTGTGTGTGTGTGTGTGTGTGTGTGTGTGTGTGTGTGTGTGTGTGTGTGTGTGTGTGTGTGTGTGTGTGTGTGTGTGTGTGTGTGTGTGTGTGTGTGTGTGTGTGTGTGTGTGTGTGTGTGTGTGTGTGTGTGTATAGGAAGGAAGCTTTCAGTATTAACCCATTCAGGCCTGACGTCGAAATTAAAAAAAAAAGTTTTCTAAATCATGACAATTTTCTGAAAGATTTGAGGCACATTTTAACGATTTTTCAAAAATAGCAGACCTACAAGTTCATAGCGCGCCACTCGGTGGCGCGCTATGAGCTTGTAGATCTGCTATTTTTCAATAGCTAAATTATAACATAATGTTTAAAACACCAAAAGGGGTTCCCGCCCAGAATAAAATAAAGGAAGTTGTTGAGAGACTAAAGACATTTCTAAAAGGGAGGATTTGTGGGAATATAATAGTCTCAGAAAATACTTTGACTCCCCCTTTTGGGTTGCAATGCGTAAAAGTTCTTAAAAACTTGCGGGCTCAAGTTGGGAGCATAGTCTTTGTTGGTTTTTTGCGATGTTGCAATGATGTGTGCAGACGGCGTAATGATGTTCAGTTGTATCTCCCGGTCGTGCTTCTGTAAATCTCTTCCAATGCATCTGAGAGAGAGAGAGAGAGAGAGAGAGAGAGAGAGAGAGAGAGAGAGCGAGAGACAGAGAGCAAGAGAGAGAGAGACAGAGAGAGAGAGAGAGAGGCGCAGCGTGGGGTGTTTTAGATCGAGAACTAAAATGCAGTGATTGTACTACATTTAGCATGACTCAGGTGACTCATGGTGTCAGCCCTAATCCACACACAGAGACAACAGTATTGCCAAACAGTGAAATTGCTTTGCAGCCTCGTGAGCCTGTGTGCTGCCTCCGCTTGCCAGCATCTCTCTCTCTCTCTCTCTCTCTGTGTGTGTGTGTGTGTGTGTGTGTGTGTGTGTGTGTGTGTGTGTGTGTGTGTGTGTGTGTGTGTGTGTGTGTGTGTGTGTGTGTGTGTGTGTGTGTGTGCTGGTTGCCACACACACACACACACACTGTGCTGGTTGCCACACACACACACACACACACACACACACACACACACACACACACACACACACACACACACTGTGCTGGTTGCCACACACACACACACACACACACACACACACACACACACACACACACACACACACACACACACACACACACACACACACACACACACTGTACTCAACCCTGCAATCTCCCAATTGGCTGTGAAAATCACTCTCTGTCTTCTCTTTCATTCATGCTTTCATATACAATCTATTTGCCGATGCTGTTTGTGTGTCACACGCGTCCCGTGTAATCTTGTAGCTGGCGGAGAGTGAGCTGTAAGTGAGTCCGTGCAGCTCTTGCAGACTTTGTTATTTATCATCACAGCGTCCGTGTCGGTTCAGTCGTGTGTGATGAAGGAGACAGTCGGTTGACCTGCGATTGCCTTCGCTGTGGACGGAGCTTTGTGTGTGAGGGCTCTATGCTTTGCTCAGATCATTTCCTTCTGGTCACAGTGTTAACCCATTTAGGCTTGACGTCGAAATAAAAAAAAAATGTCTTCTGAATCCTGACAGTTTTCTTGAAATACCTATCAGTGGTGCTCAATATTTCATGTCAAGGACCCCAAAAATGATAATTGGCCACCGAGTCACCGACCCCCATCTGGAAATATGTTATTCCAGGAACCCCTCAGAAGCAAAGATTAGTTAAAAAACGTTGGCTCTGAAAGAATAATATATTCAAAGATTTGCACCACAATTTCGTGATTTTTCAAAAATAGCAGACCTCCGAACTTGTAGATCTGCTATTTTTCAATAGCTAAAGTATAACAAAATGCTTAAAACACCAACAGGGGTTCCCGTCCAGAATGGGTTAAGAAGAGCACTAGCTTTTAAAGCTATATTAGAGAACAGGCTTCCCGATCATCACGCGTTTGAGTCACGCACGCACGCACGCACGCACGCACGCACGCACGCACGCACGCACGTATGTACGCATGGCATGGCATGGACGCACACATGTAGGCCTGCCATATAAACATTTTGTTAAGGAGCCTTCATATTAACCTGCTCCTAAGAATCAATGGGTGGGGCGTGTTTGTCACGGTCCCCACTTCCTCTAAGTTGTCCCTCTTTTCCTTTTTTACAGTGACAAACAAAAAGGGAAAGCTTTTTAAACGGGACTTTCCGGAGATAAATGGAGACGTGAAATTCAGCAACCATATACAACCCTGCCTGGAACATCAAATGCAACATTAGAGAGAGAGAGAGATAGAACATAAGAGAGAGAGAGAGAGGACAGCGATACAGACTCGGAGCATTAAGCTGGTTAACCTCTCCATGTAGCATTAGCGGTAGAGAGACTTCAAAGCGAGACGTTTTTCCCAACGTTTCTCGCTGCATAGAATGACAAATGGGTTTAGATAGACAGCCACGGTGTGCATTCTCACTGAAGACTAGGCCCTGTCATTAATGTCAGCTTAATCACTCTGACCTTCCTTCAGGCAGATTTCCATACCTCCTCCTATCCACACGCAGTCGGTTCCCCCCCCCCCCCCCCCCCCCCCCCCGCTCTCATCTTGTGATTATTCCAGGATTGCTGCTGCTGCTGCTGCCGTCATTCCTCCTGTGACATGACGACGTTTACTTACTGTCTTTAAAACCGGTGATCCTGTTGCTTTTCACGCGACGGTTATGATCCAGACCTTCCGCTTTCAGCTGCCCCAGTTTGAACCTTTAAGAAACGGGAGGACCACCACCCCAGTGGTCCTTGAGGGGGGGTTTAACTCCCCCAGGTGGATCCCCCAGCTAAATGATGGAACGGTTGGTAACCAAATGGACCCTCATTAGATCTTTGACTCTTGAGAGCGTGAAATTAAACCAAATGGAACCTTATATACTGTAGACCTTTAACTCTTGATAGCGTTAAATGAAACCAAATGGACCCTTTTACGGGTCCATTTGGTTTCATTTAACGCTCTCAAGAGTTAAGTTATTGTTGAACACATCTGCGTTACTTAATTTTCAAGGAGTCTACACAATTGGAGAATGTAGAAGAATTGTTATTTTGATCAACGTTTGCCTGTTGCCTCGCCTAATGGTTACCGACATCAATACCGCATGGAATTGTGGACAAAATTGTATCCGACGATATCAAAATAGTCGACGTTTTGGGTCTGAGAGGCTAAATCTCATCTTAATGGTGGTCTATCCGACCGTGGGCTTAAATGCCCAAATAAATAATGGACCTTGATATGAAAAAAGTTGGAAAAAACACTTGCTTTAACCCATTTAGGCCTGACGTCAATTTTTTTTTTAAATCTTCTAAATCATGACAGTTATCTGAAATACCTATGTTTCTATATCAGTATTTCATGTCAAGGACTCCCAAGAATTATATGAAATTGGCCGCCGACCCCCATCTGAAAATATGTTCCAGGGAACCCCCCAGAAGCAACGATTTGAGTTAAAAACGTTCACTCTGAAAGAATATATGTTCAACGATGTGAGGCACATTTTCATGATTTTTCAAAAATAGCATTTTTAACTGCTATTATTCGACAGCTGAAGCATAACATAATGCTTAAAACACCAAAAGGGGTTCCCACCCAGAATGGGTTAAAATATGAACGTATTGACATGACATTAGTGGTGGTTTGTGATGAATGAATGTTAATTCTATAGCATTATCAGCTATTTGTTGCATTCGCTGCCTGGCCCTGCAGTGCAACGCTAGCTCAGTGAGGGTTTAAAAAAAATGAAGATATTTTCGAAAGGATTTTCCTGTTTTAGCGTTTTCCCCTCCTCTTGGTATAATGCCGTGCCAAAACAAACAACAGTACCCTTAATGCTTCAAGCGGGACCGTTACCCCCCCCCCCCCCCCCCCCCCCCCCTTGGTGGTTGACACTAGTGTGCTTTGCGCCGCGGTGAGAGACTCTTAGATTTTTCATAGCGGTGTGTTCTCTGTTTCTCCTCCTGCCCCGAGGCTTGGAGCGATTGCTTTGCAGGAGTAAATAACCAGCTTTAACAAAACTTCAGGGACACATTAGTCTGGTGGAGGAGAGAAGGCTCCATGGCGGTGTCGGTCGGGGCAGCCATGCTCTTCTTCTTTCTGAGAGGAGGAGGCAGGCCCCGGAAACACCAAGGGGGAGAGCTAATGGCTCCTCCGTATACGAGTACAACGCAGTGTCCGCTCTCTCCCTAGCTGACGGCCATGCAGTGAGTCCCCCCCCAGCTGCATGCCCAGCAAGTCCATATTGAGCTGTGTAGTGTGTTCTTCTTCCACCATGCAGCAGCGGAAATCACCTTTATTTTTAGTTTGGACGGTCTTGTCTTGTCTTTGTCTGCACCAGGGGTGGGCAACTGGCGGCCCGGGGGCCACATGCGGCCCCCACCTTCACTTAATGCGGCCCTCAGGTTAATGTCAGAATACTGATATAATATTGGTTTCAGCTGTTACAATTCCACAACATGCAAAACATGACCCGCTTTAATTACTTCAGTCTAAATTAGTAGCTCATTGCTCAACACAAGTATAATTAAAGGCATTTGAAATTACATAAAAATGTTAATTTTCAGGATTCCAATTCAAAAATAGCAAAAAATAATGCAAGATTTCAATTCGAATATAGCAAAAATAGCCGATCTACAAGCTCAAAACGTGTCGCAGCGCGACGCGTTTTGAGCTTGTAGATCGGCTATTTTTGCTACGACAGTAGTATATGGCCCTAGGGAGTGAGTGTGGAAATATAGTGGCCCTCTCCATCGTCAAAGTTGCCCACCCCTGGTCTGCACCATGCAGACATTGAGCACCGTGCAGCCCCTCTCTCTTGTTCATCATTTTACTGAGCTTAAATAGCTGATCTACAAAGGCTCCATTTGTGGTTATCCCATTTTGACCTGAGATCAGATTCTAAAAATGTCTTCCACATCCTGACAGTTTTCTGAAAAAGCTATGTTTCCATGTCAGTCGCTCTTCGATTTTTCAAAAATAGCAGACCTACGAGCTCGTAGCGCGCCACTCGGTGGCGCGCTATGAGCTTGTAGATCTGCTATTTTTCAATAGCTAAAGCATAACATAATGCTAACACCAAAAGGGGTTCCCGCCCAAAATGGGTTATACTGTACGTATACCAACTCTCCCTCAATAAGCATGGGCACCACCTGGAACCTCCTCCAGGAGCGCTATAGAGCGTCGCAGTCCCGCCCGATTTCATGACGACGCCAGGGCCCAGGAAATAATTCCCGATGCATTTCTCCTCATAGATATTTAAAAACGTATTTATTTAAAGACCTTTTAAGCGTCGTACAAAGCCAGCTCGAGTCGTGACAAAATCACGACGACAAACACAATGTTTTGGACCAAACAAATAATTACAAAGAAGAAAAACAACAAAAGAAAGTGTTGTAACCTGCCGTTTTTTCCCTTCTTTCTAAGTATTTGTTCGGCCCAAAACATTGTGTTTATTGTCATGATTCGTCACAACTCGAGTTGACTTTGTTTAAACGTCTTTAAATAAATACTTTTTGAAAAGTCTATGAGGAAAACGAACGGGGAATCATTTCCTGGGCCCTGGTAGGGGGGCGGGACTGCAACGCTCTATTGACCGATTCCGTAGCGGGAATGGTCGCAGCCTACGTATTTCCTGTAGGCGGAGACGACATATCTGCGGTTTCCCTGCACCAAGCTTCTACTACAGTGAATGGAAAAGTGACTGATGTTAGTCTGCCTCAAACGTTACTCTTTTACCTGCTTTTTACTAACACTAACATTACAAAGATGCCCAGAACATCGGGATGAACCTGTGTAGTTTATGGCTGCTCCAACAGTAGTGGCAACATAAAAAAAATTAAAAAAACGGAATGTCAAAATATCTACCGCGGTGGCTGAGACCAGAGCCATTGAGTAATGGTTGAGACAAAGCAGTGAAAGGTCCTGAAAGATACATAACGTCAGTCTTACCCAATACCCAATCTTTCTGTTTTAGGAACACAAGGTTGCTGTACTTTATACCTCATACTTTAATGCTTAGTCGACTAAACTAAATCAACTGTAGATTTAGCCGACTAAAATCGTATGACATTTAGTCGGCTAAAACTAAGACATTCCAGGTGACTAAAATGTGACTAAACCTAAATGAAAACTATTCAAGAGACTATGACTAAAACTAAAATAAAATGTTGCTGCCAAAAAACAACACTGCTACACTGTAATTCCCCCCCCCCCCCCCCCCCCACACACACACACACACACCATGCGTTGTCCATTTCGCCCTTCACGGATAAGACAAATAAAATAATAAATCGTACTATGCTGCTATGTGTCACGCTAGTGCTGGTTGTGTCGCGTGGTGGAGGGTTAGTGCGCTGTGAAGGGTGCTCTTGGGCCTTGTGTGCGTCGTCGAGCTCATGAGATCAATGCTTCACTGCTCCTTCTTCCAGGCTTCCTCCACTGGGGATCCCCCTCTTATTATGTGCCACGGAAAAATGCCTGTGTGTGTGTGTGTGTGTGTGTGTGTGTGTGTGTGTGTGTGTGTGTGTGTGTGTGTGTGTGTGTGTGTGTGTGTGTGTGTGTGTGTGTGTGTGTGTGTGTGTGTGTGTGTGTGTGTGTGTGTGTGTGTGTGTGTGTGTGTGTGTGTGTGTGTGTGTGTGTGTGAGTGTGTTTGTTTGTGTTTACTGGAGGGGGGGGGGGGGGGGGGTATGGAGGCGTGCGTGCCACCCGTGTATGTGTGTGTGTGTGTGTGTGTGTGTGACTGTGTGTGTGTGTGTGTGTGTGTGACTGTGTGACTGTGTGTGTGTGTGTGTGTGTGTGTGTGTGTGTGTGTGTGACTGTGTGTGTGGTGTGTGTGGGTGGGGGGGCCATTTGTCCCTCATTTAAAGTGGGAAAAGAGGGAAGGCCTGGGGAAAGATGGCCTCTCGGTGGTTGTCTTTGAGTATTAAAACAGCATTTTGTATTACTAAGCATATGTGCTCGTATTTATCACAATAGCACAAAAGGTGCACTACGGTATGAAAGCAGATGGATCTTTGGCTTGTTGTGTGTTCATGTCTTTGTACAGCTGCTATACCCCCGCGCACTTAACCCTTTAAGACCCGGACCAGATTCTATATACAAATCAATGTCTTCTAAAAGTCCTGATAGTTTTCTGAAAAAGAAAAAAAAACTCTGTTCCTACGTCAGTCTGAACATCTGAAAATATGTTGTTCCAGGGGAAGGAAAAGAGAGATTGGCGCCACATTGTCACGATTTTTTCAGATGCGCTGTACGAGCTTTGTAGATCTGCAATTTTTCAACGGCTACGGTATAAAAATAATGTTAAACGCTATAATGTGACACAGATGCGTTCCAGGTCTTAATGGATTAATTACTTCTCTTATTCATCTTCCCAACAATAGAAGGAGGACGGGATAAATGTGAGCGGGAGTTGTGCTGCCTGGCCCCTCTTCTTCAACCAGGGGAGTGTTGCAGACCAGGGTGGGGGGTGGGGGGGGGGGGGGGGGGACCCTCTAACGCCAGGCGAGAGAGAGAAACAGAAACAGTTTATCATTTTTAATGGAGAGGAACAGGAAGTACAGGAGACGTGAAGCCGAGGGCTCTCGTGATTTATTTTTTTCGCCGCCTCGTTCGTTCGCTCGCTCTGCTCGGGGGTGGGGGGGGGGGGGGGTGGGGGGAAGAGCAACGCCTATCTCTCCATCCGCATCCTCTGGTCGCGGTTTACGCTCCCCGCCCGTGTCAGATCTACCTTGGTGATTTCACCTATATCTCCTCCTCCTCGCCGCATGCATGCGTGCGTGCATGCGTGCGTGCGTGCGTGCGTGCGTGCGTGCGTACGCGCCTCCCTTCCCCCGGTAAAAGAAAATACTAACGCGCGGGAAAACAAGTACGATAAAATCGCCTGCGTATAGCTCGCCGTAACGGCGCTGACAAAAACCGCCCCCTGT